>NC_060142.1:430969415-431272897 GCF_021461385.2 Schistocerca piceifrons
GGCTGTCCCTCATATTTTAACAAATTACTTATGTTTATAAATGCAGCGAAGGAATATCAGATGACTCCCTCTAAACCAAGCGCTAAGCAAGATTTCTCAAATACGTCAAAAAAAGAGACATAGTACAGTGCTATGTAATATTCAAGTATAGCACATAATAGTAAGTCTGAGAAAGATGCGCAGTTGGAGTCCAATTTCGGCAGAACATAAAATTATTGTGAGCATGTATCATGTACAACGGATAGAGTGATGAGTCACGCCTCGATCGAGAAACGGGACTACAGGGACGAACACTTGCAGCAGAACACGTGCAGGCAAATGGTATGGCAAGGACGTCAGCTAGACAGAGAAAGGCTGCTCCGTCTTCCCGATTTCCTTCTATGACGCCTGCATCGGTACCAGATTACGTTACATAAAGTTGCACCGAGACAGTTATATGACTCACTGTTCTGTAAAAGTGCTCCGGAAGTATTATCACAGACGCACCTTGGGACTTCAAGTAGCTAGTGAAACGTTTCTATCAGTCACACATTAGATTTGATTTTAGGCCAAATCTGACAGGTTATTTTACGTATATCATATACTAACAAAATTACCTTCTAGTTTACATGAAGAATACAAGTACCTCGCAACAGTGCGTCTTGTTTGCTTCCCATTTCATAAGCGGATGTTAGTGGAAGATAAATAAATGTCTGCATGCCTTAATATGTCTAATTTTAAAATCACTGTTTCTGCAGAAAACCTATGCAATATTCTGCATATGGAAATGAGAGGGTAGGTTAGGGGGTGTGCAGGGAATAGGAATATAGAGGAGGGAACAGTTACGTCCGAGAATCATCCATGAACACAAGTTCACGAAATATCAGTACTAGTATTTTACATGCTCATATGATGCTGCTGACAAACTCGGCAATGGCTGGGTATTCATTTTTTCAGTTTTCTATTAAAAAATAAAACAAAACAGGAACTGCGTTTGTAGTATAGAAAAAAATTTATTTCCTTGTATTCATGAAGACGCATATGAAACTATGAAACAGTCGTAGCAAGAATATACAAATGTATAAGTACAGCATCTAAATTAAGAAACACGATTCCCTACAGTTTCTGTACGCTAAGCGCAGCTGCTTCGCGTGTCTACACCTCGATTTTGTTAACGTCTCTATGGTAACGCATGTTTGTAGCTCCATAGACGGCTACCGGTTTCGCCTACAGCCGCTTGTGCTTCGCAGTGAAAGCTGTCAAAAGCGCTGTCAAATGTCAAGGATTTCTTTAAGTTGACTCGACTGTAGGAGTGTCTTAGTCCTAAGAGTAAACGTATTAAAACTTTACGCACATAGCGGCACTTTCCACGTATCTCATGGTTTATGAAATAATTTCCTGAACGATGTGTCGTACAATGATATATTTGTGTCGATAAATCCAACGGCGCATAAGGACACTGTCAACGAAATATGTTGTGTATAGAATCAGTAGCAAAGAAGTGATAAATTCGAACGTCATGAATGATGTGGCAGTTTTTCACGCACCTCAGTGTTTATGACGTCATATCTCCTGAACTATAATAGGTAGGTGATTCTTACGCTGACAGCGATTGTTGCCTTACAATAAAGAATATGTGTAATAAGTTTAGTTGAAATCGGTAGATTAGCTTAGGAGCAGATGTGGAACATACGTACAGACATACGTATCTACTCTTTTCTGATACACTGACGGAAAAAAACGCGACATCAAGAAGGAGTTGTGCGACATAAACGAAAATTTCTACATCTGAAAGATGATGTCTATTCAGATTTCACACCAGTCGGATAAGGGTGGCGCAAGTAGCGCCACTATTAGGACGCAAATCATATTTGCTTTAAATACATGCTGTAACGGTCGTGAGCGTTAGTTGCCTTTGAGACAGGACGTGTTGAGTTGATTTTGTTCAAGAATACCTTTAAGGCTACAAAGACGCGATTATTAACACGTCGCTGAGTTTGAACGATGCCGTGTAACAGGGCTACGAGAAGCTGGATGTTCTACCTGCGATATTGCAGAAAGACTTGGCGGGAATGTAGCCACTGTACATGACTGCTGGCAGCGGTGGCCACGGGAATGTACGGTTGCAAGAAGACCGGGCTCCGGATGCCTACGTGCTACTAACAAAAGGGAAGACAATCCTGTTCGGCATATGGCTCTGACGCATCGTAACTGCATCTGCAGCGGCATTACCAGCAGCAGTTGGGACCACAGTGACACAACGAACTACCACAAATCGGTTTCTTCAAAAACAGCTCCGAGCCAGCGCTGAAGTTTGCCTTCCACTGACCCAAAACCACCGCCATTTCCGACTTACGTGGTGCCAATCGAGAGCTCATTAGAGCGATAGGTGGAGGTTTGTTAAAGCTGGTTCGGCCTCTGTGCCAGTGAGGTTTGTGTGTTTGTTAGAAGGAGGTCAGTTAAGGACCTGCAATTAATTGGTCTGCATGCTAGACAAAAAAAAAAAAAAAATGGTTCAAATGATTCGACCCGTTTTTCTGCCATTCATGAAGAGCATTACATGAGGTGCTTTCCATCAGAATAACGCTCGCGCGCATACCGCTGTTGAAACCCAAAATTCTCTACAGAGTGTGGAAATGTTGCCTTGGCCTGCTCGATCACCAGATCTGTCTCCAATTGAGCACCTAAGCGACATCATAGGACGACAGCTCCAGTGTCATTCACAGACAATATTAACTATCCCTGTATTGATCGACCAACTGCAACTGGCATGGAACTCCATCCCACAAAGTGACTTCCAGAACGTGTACAACAGAATGCATGAACGTTTTCATGCTTACATTCAACAATCTGGTGGCTACACGGGTTATTAATGGCTTATCTTCAGCAGACTTTAACGTGTGATCTTGCAATGTTAATCATTTAAATATATTACCGCCACAAATGTATTCCCGAAACTTCATAACTATACATTAATTACTCTTTGCTGTTGCGATTCTTTTTTCAGTTGGTGCATGTATGATGTATGATGGATAATTAAAGTTTACTATGTGTGTTTCTTTAGAATCTGTCGGTAGTAAAGGCAGCTAATAAAGGCAGGTATCTACAAAAAGATGACACACAAACAACTGCATTTAAACTATGTATGCTTAATTAAGATATACTTAATTTGGAAGTGCTGCAGGTTCTCCAGTGCTGTTGAGTTATATACAATGACAGTAATGTTTCTGATAGAAACAAGGAGTCTTGAATGCTAATACACTGCATATTATTAGACTAACGCTTAGTAGCTTCCTGCTATGTAGATTTAATGTCCTTACTCCTGTCTTTCATACTATTTCTCAGAAGTCTATAGGTGCAGTGCATCTGGACAAAGCTCTGAATTGCATCTGCTTAATAAGACACTCCGATCGATCAGAGTCGCACGGAGCCACGAGATATACGGGCCCTGCAATGAACTTATGACGTCACACTAGTCGGTTTGTCTGCCACGCTTTGTGGACGCTCGGCTCCGTGCAGGGCCCACGGGAAATTAATATTTCATTGACAGCATGTCCAATGAAGGTCTTAATTTTGTCGTGTGTTGTCGAAAACTTCCAAGCGCTTAAGTATACAGTCGAGAATTACTAAATTCGTCTGAAATATTCACTCTCTCTCCGCTATACCTGCAGTATCACGTGCTGTGACGTACGCGCCACGACCTGTCTTTCTCGTAGGCCTCGGAGTCGCACCAGTGACGTCATACCAGTGTAGCATCTCTTGGTGACGGGTGCGCATGGATCTCACCATGGAAAAATACGAACAATGGAAGAGCGACCTCGACTGGGAGAGTGCTGGCGGGAGACGTACGTAAAGTGCTATTTCCTTCTTAGCGGCACGCAGCGTGAATATAACGATCTGCACATTATTATTGCCGACCGGAGTGGCTGAGCGGTTGTAGGCGCTTCAGTCTGGAACCGCGCAACCGCTACGGTCGCAGATTCGTATCCTGCCTCGGGAATGGGTGTGTGTGATGTCCTTAGGTTAGTTAGGTTTAAGTAGTTCTAAGTTCTAGGGGACTAACGACCTTAGAAGTTAAGTCCCATAGTGCTCAGAGCCATTTGAACCATTTGAACATTATTATTTGTGTTTAGTCATCAATGGGACAACTGTCCACTGAACTTTTTCAGTTTCTCTCAGCAACCCAATCTGACATAGTTCCAGACACACAAACGTCTCTTGACTATCCGCACAAGGGTCTTCCTACCTCCATCCTTCCGACGTACACTTTTTATTGCAGGCGCCCAGTCAGTTTTATTCTGCCACCTTCCATCATCAGTTTAACATGTAGAAGGGAATTCTGTTTACCATGGACAATCACAGTGATTCTAATGATTTATCATTGGAGTTGAATGCAATGAATGAATGGAATTGATCTATATGCAGTAATTTCCATTCGTCTACTTTTGAAGAGAACATCAGAAAGAAATTAAGTGGATATCTTATGTAAAACCCTAAAAAATTTATTGCACCACCCCCATTAGATGCATAGTCTGTGTTTTTCATGAGGATCCTCTGTGTCACTGCTCTTTTAACCACATGAAATCTGAAATCTGGTATCGCAGGACAGAGCTGATCAGGTTGTGGAAAGGCGCCAAGATCAGTTACTGTTAGCTACACAAGAACACAGAACCTTATTACTCGAAAACACAATGTACGGTTTACTCTTTAAAACAACAAGGATCAATTCACGGCTGAGGGTCGAAGTAACTTCTCAATAATAAGGTTTAAATAAATCTTTTTAATACACAAGGATTTGGAGAAATGGCTGAAGGCCTTACTTAAATAAAATTAAAATATTCTTAAATAATTCCTTTTAATGCACAAGAATTTAGACAAATGGCTGAAGGCCTTACTTAAGTAAAATTAAAATATCTTCTTGGCTAAAAGCCCAAATAATATTTCAGATCAGCAATGGAAATTCTTTATAGGCAAACATTTACCAATTTCGGCTAAAAGCCATATTAAGGAAAACATAAATTAATTCCTCGGCTGAAAGTCCAATAATATTTCAACATAATAAAAGGCAACCTTTAAAGACAAGCATTTAGACACTACAACAGAAAACCATCCTAAAAAAAACTTGAAACATCTTGACGGCTGAAGGCCCAAACAATTACTCAAAATAGTTAAAGACAAACCTTAAGATAAGCATTTACACAGTACAGCTGATGGCCATTTGAAGAATTCAAGATAACTAAAGAGAAACCTTACAGACAGGACTTTACATATTATGGCTGAAAGCCACAAATTTTAAAACAAACGCAGCTGGAGGCCTAAATACAGAGCAAACAAGAATTTTAAATAAAACACGGCTGAAGGCCTAATCTTAAAATAATTCACATAAGGTTCAACTGAAGGCCATATACTGAACATAGAACAGACAAAATTAGTACACGGTTCAAGGCCTGGCACAGTACTTGCAACAAAAGAAAATCACAATCACAAACAACAGAACAGTGGTGCTCAGAACTGTTCCAAGGGTCGGCCTGGGTAGGAAACTCTAACAACAGTTCAGGTGATACAGGCAGCCAAGCGTTAACACTAGATAATCAGGTGGCAGCACGTCTTTGGGACGGCTGAAGAACCAACCAACAACCTAATCAATTCCCTTCCACCTGACCAATGACACAACAACCTAAAACATCAGCAAGGACGAGGATCACAGCCGGACTATTTCTTAATAATTGTCAAGGCGCAACAACCACTCAAAGAAAAAGCGGGAACAACACCAAGCTGTCGAACTACACGCCATGCCAGACAGCATCAATGCAGTGAGGAAAGCACACTGCCGGAAAGCTACGCCAGCGATCAGGGCAGGTAAGTCAGCAGCTCGTGGTCGTGCGGTAGCGTTCTCGCTTCCCGCGCCCGGGTTAGATTCCCGGCGCGGTCAGGGATTTTCTCTGCCTCGTGATGACTGGATGTTGTGTGATGTCCTTAGGTTAGGTAGGTTTAAGGAGTTCTAAGTTCTAGGGAACTCATGACCATAGATGTTAAGTCCCATAGTGCTCAGAGCCATTTGAACCATTTTTGATCAGGGCAGGTAACCGGAACATTACAGTCACAAGACAGAAGATACCACTGCTGCACTTCACTAATAAATTATAATCATTTCAAAAGTTAAACATCATACAGGAAGGTGGCTGCAAAATTTTGCCGACTCCAGCACACCATCACATTGCTGCTTGAGGGAACAGCCGAGGAAACAACAACGAGTAATCAACGAAGAGATGTCACAGCAGTTGGGATTTCGCAACAGGTTCACTGATTACTCAACTCCAGTATGCAGGTTCGGTGGGCGACGAACTTTGCACCTCTCGGAGCTAGTGCCACAAAACTCCGACAGCACATGCATACAGCCAGAAGCCCCAGCCTGACCTCACACCACGGAGACGTCCTCGCTGCTCCGTCGTAACTGACCAACTGCCTCACACACACCATGAAACGGAAATATAGCGGCCACACCAAAGAAGGTACAGCAGTACTAGTATCGATAAACGCTGCTGCTGCCACTGATGGCGGAAAGAGAGCAACTAGTTCAGGTAGTAACTGAGGGAGCAATGAGACGCCACACGATGGTGACAAAAAGCCAGAAGAGGAAAACGGCACTAACGCAAGCCGACCACGGCTCAAAATCGTTACTTACAGCTGAAGATTAAACGGAAATAAACGAAAACCTGCATCCCACTTCAGTTTGACTGAGTGCGCCGTGTCCTCAGTTTTGAACACGGCAACGCAGCTTGCATTTCATTCACTCTGTGAACAAATCTCTAAAGTTTTTTTAATTTACTGGCTTCCTTAATGAGCCCATACAGCAACTAAGTGCTGATAAGTTACACGGAGAACGTCATACTACAGTTTTTTTGATAATTCAGAACATTTACGAAGTTACGTTGGCATAACAAAGGACAAATTCCGACATAAAACAAATTTCACTTCCAGAGTAAACCGAATCGAGTAAAGAAGACGAAAACGCAACTTTGGTCATACAGAGATAATATTGTATAAAAATCCTGTTGGTAACGCAATAAGAAAAGATGAATCGCCGTTGGTACATATTTGGGATATTCCCAATTCAATCCAATCAATGACTGTGTATCTAAATTTGCAATTAAAATGTTCTTTTGTTTGTCCTGCAGGAACTGTTTCAAAAGCTGCGGACAGGGAGTTGAATATTTCTGCAGGTCTGTGAGTAACATCTAGATAGAACATGGAGGCAGCATTCAAGAATCAGATTTGGGTATTACAACCACACGTGTGACTACGCTAGTATTCAGACAATACGTAGTGGAAGTAAACAGTGACACACATTTATAGGCAGAGCATTCCATATCCTACTAAGTAGCACGTGGGAATATTATCAGTTAATTGTGCTTCGGTCTTCCCTTGGACTTCTGATTACGAAGAACATTATATTATCAGCACAGGGAGTTATATCGGGATGTTGGCACTTTTTACGAAGTCTTACAATATTTTATACTTTGCTATATTGTTGGATGCTAACTAGATTTGGAGGCTACCTAGGAACTGATGACCAAGAGCCCAAAGATTACTTACGAGTATGTTTATGTGATTCGTGTTCCCAGGACATTCTCCTCTCCACAAATGCATAGACGGGTGGCGCTTAAGTTAAGCTCATAAAGGTGTTCGTTGAAATTTCAGTGATTAAATTTCAGCCATTCTGTATCTGTTCTGAAGTTCCTAGATTTGATGTCTTATTGTATTATGGTGCTCTTGGAATCGTGGGATGAATTAGTCTATAGTGACTGCCTTTGATTTTAGATGTCTTCAGCCATTCCTCTTACCAGTTCGAATACAACCGGTTTCCGTGCGTGGGTATTGTATCTGTGAGAGGGAGTTAATCATATTTAATAGCTCCATGGAGAAATGCTTGCCTTGCTAGAACATCTACTTCTTTACTTACAGGTATCTCAAAACGGCAACCTCGAAGGTTCATTACATGCTTAATCACAAGAAGGAGTATCAGCATGGGAAACTGTCCGCTGAATTGCAGTACACCCAACGAAGTCGTTTGAATGTTCAGTCGCTAGTGTGAGATGCAAAATATTGAAAATCTGCCGCATAGTGGTCACCTGCAGGGAATACAATCTAATGACGTCTGCTAACAACTTGTGGCCATTACGTGCGCCAAGGAGAAAGATACAAGTGCGCTGTCTTTTGGGGCCAACTAGTAGGGCTGTGACAATACAGACGATAAGGAGCCGCCTCCATACGTTCAAATTGCCTTCTAGGCGTCCATTTCAAACGACAGTGCAAACCTCACCACTGTGGTGCGTGAAGAACGGATGCCAGACACCTCTCATCTCTATCGAGGTAGATATGAGCTCTGTGCAAAATCGGGAAAAGTTCCCCCAACCTGTTGTCTAACTCTATAGTCAACACATTTCCTACAGAGACAAGAGCATAC
Organism: Schistocerca piceifrons; assembly: GCF_021461385.2. Taxonomy (NCBI): domain Eukaryota; kingdom Metazoa; phylum Arthropoda; class Insecta; order Orthoptera; family Acrididae; genus Schistocerca; species Schistocerca piceifrons. The sequence continues at coordinate 430,977,862 of NC_060142.1, forward strand.
CGCACCCACGCCATGTAACCTTCCTCCAGGCGGCACAAATCAACTAAATGCAACTGGATGCAGTCTCTACTAAAAGGAACTAGATCCAGAGGCTTAATCTTTCAGTCCCTGTTCTATCTGCATCTAACCCTGTACACATCCGCAGGCATTCAAACAGTCCAACCGCTATTCTTGTTTTGAGCAGTTTATAGAGTAAATTTTTACCTAAAGTTGTCATTTGTTGACGGAAGAATTCCAAGCATTACTGTGATACGGTGTCAACCTGATAATGCAGATGGCCGGCAGTTGTGGCCGAGCGGTTCTAGGCGCTAAGGTCTGGAACCGCGCGACCGCTACGATCGCAGGTTCGAATCCTGCCTCGGGCATGGATGTGTATGATGTCCTTCGGTTAGTTAGGTTTAAGTAGTTCTAAGTTCTAGGGGACTGATGACCTCAGCTGTTGTCCCATAGTGCTCAGAGCCATTTGAACCATTTGATAATACAGACGACTGGGTAAGTCATCTCAGAAATCGGAGAAAGTTAAATGAATCACAGATGGAGTACGACCATTCCTCGTAAGGAACAGTGGTTGTGGGATAAGGGTTGCCAAAGGTAATGTTATAGCGCCATATCGTTGACGTCATTCACTTGTAGAATTATGGAACAAGTTTTATGCTCAAGGATTAATAGGTTTTTGGAAACAAAACGAAAAATTGCTCCACAAAAATCAACATGGATTCCGCAAACAGAGATCTTGCGAAACTCAGCTCGCTCTGTTCCTCCATGAGGTCCATAACGCTCAAGAGAACGGCGCTCAGGCTGATCCATGTTCCTTGACTTCGACACCGTCCCGCACTGCCGTTTGGTGAAAAAAAAAATACGAGCATATCGAGTATTGTACCAGATTTGCGAGCCGGCCGCTGTGACCGAGCGCTTCTAGGCGCTTCAGTCCGGAACCGCGCTGCTGCTACGGTCGCAGGTTCGTATCCTGCCTCGGGCATGGATGTGCGTGATGTCCTTAGGTTAGTTAGGTTTATGTAGATCTAAGTCTAGGGCACTGATGACCTCAAATGCTCAGAGCCATTTGAACCATTTGAACCAGATTTGCGACTGTACACAAGATTTCCTTAGAGGCCAAACTTAACACGTAATTTTTAACGGGTCAAAATCGACTGGTGTATAGATAATTTTCGGAACTCTCCAAGGAGGTTTTAATAAGACCGTTACTATTTGCAATGTGTGTAAATGATCTAACAGAAAGCGTTGGCAGTCCTTTAAGGCAATTCACAGATAATGTGGTTGTCTGTAACAAAGTAACAAAGCACGAAGACATTATCGATTTGCAGAATGACCTGCAGAGGATGATGAATGATGGAGGTACAGGCAGTTGACACTGAAAGTATATAAATGATACATATTAAGCGTATTGTACACAGAAAAAAGGAATCCATTACTGTACAACTATACTATTGATAACAAATTGTCTAGAAGTAACTATCCAGAGCGACTTTAAGTTGAATGATCAAATAAGACAAATAGCAGAAAAAGCAGCTTTGAGACAGATTCATAAGAAGAATTTTAATGAAATGAAACTTCATCCACTAAGGAAGTCGCTTACAAGGCGCTTGTTCGAACGAATCTTGAGTACTGTTCATCAATCTGGGATTCTACCAGCTAGGACTGATAAAGGTCCAATAAAGAGTGGCGCGTTTCGCCACGGGATGGTTTAGTCGGTGGAAGAGCGTTACAAATATGTTCAACGAACTCCAGTGGCAGAAGTTAAAAGGGAGGCATTGTGCTACAGGGAGAGGTTTACTATTGACATTTCGAGACAGCACTTTCCGGGAAGAGACATAATATATTACTTCCACCTTCATGTATCTCGCGAAATCACTAAGAGAAAGTTCGAGATATTAGGGCTAATACGGAGGCTTATTGACAGTCATTCTTCTCACACACCATTCGTGTGTAGAAAAGGGAAGGGGAAATCAGTTTGTGGTAGCATAAGTACCCTCCGCCAGACACCGTTGGGTTACTAGGGGAGAGTGATGTAGATGCAGATGTACTTCGCTAGGAATACGAAATACAACTGTCGTATACTACACGGTGGATTTCTGAATGTAACACTTTCCTCCAAAATGAGGTGCCAGGCACAAGATACGTTGTGGATTCTGAAAGCAACAACCTCGTCCACTTCTACTTGCACATCTGGGCGCCGTTTGCTTAGCTCTTGTCTTGAAAACATGAATCATTTGCTTCCGCCCGATTGGTTTCTTCGCCGGCCGCAGAATCTAACACACATGGAATAAACGGCGCAGAACGGAATGGAAAATCTCAACATTGGTAAACTGAGAATTCCGTAATAACAGGATGCTACTTGATTTTCTGTTATTGATAAAATCACAAAATCAGGAATACAATATCTACATCCAATCTAACATTAACGTTCACAGCAAAGTTCCTGCATACTAATCATTTCTAGAGCACCGTAAAAAGTCATAGAAAATGCTTCACGCTATCTTAAGATTAACACGAGATCGCACATGTACGCATCCGGACGCAACTTTTAACTAATTATTCCCTTCTGAAGCGATGTCGCACTTCACACACGGACTCAAATGTTACCTCTTCGAAAATTGATCGTAGACTCCTTGTGGCTGTATTAATTGTTTGGCTCCCGATCCTTCTGGGTGCGCTTGTAATTGGTTGATTTGTTCGCCAATGGTATCATCATCAACTGAAATTTGCATTTAATTTCTGAATATGAATTGAGAGTTCTTGGCATCACTGTTAAAAAGTGTGAGCGCAGACAACGTCAACAGCACAGTTGGAGATGTGTAACAACATTTAAACTGTAAGTCTAAATAATTAAAACAGACGCTTCCCGTAGAGTTCAGCACGATATGATTTGTAGTCACGTCAAGCTCAGACCATCTGTCGTTTAATGTGAGTGGGTGGGTCTAATGATCCTAATTTGTTGCTAGCTTTAGCGATATGAATCTTTCTATGGAGAGCGATATGCTGACCACATGCCCTCTGTATCCGGTTACGTCTAAAGGCTGAGGATGATACGGCAGCCGGTCGACACCATTGAGCCTTCAAGGCGTGTTCGGACAGTGTTTGTTTTTTATGTTAAAGTGTAATAAAATGTTTTTTATGTTAAAGGATAGTAAAAAAAACTGTGATAAAATGTAGCCAGAGATGTGGCATAAACGCCATATGGTATTTAGACCAACTGTGAGGTTGATGACAGCTTAATCTTGGAAGGCGGTATGTCGTTTCGGCTCCCCTTGTTTTCCATTTAATTATTCAGATCTGGCGGACATTTGCAATTAAAGCACTAGTATCTAATTTGGAATGCACTGTAACCAATGCGATGCTTAAGAAAGAGGATTAACAGTGGGTGGTTTCCGAGTTCATTGGTACCTAATTGCACACATTAATTTGAGGTGAGGGGATATTGCTCATGTTTGGTACAATGTTTAGTTGGTCACTTACAGCTGCAACTGGGCGAAGGGTGTAGATGAAGTAACGGCCACTTCATTGGTGTCAGTTCAGAGAACTTGGAAGGGGCGCACGCACAGGTATTTCGGCCCAGCCTGGGAGGCTTGCTCGATGCTTTAACACAGAGGTGGCACGCTGCCGGATATGGCGTAAACAGCGTGGGGCCCCCAGCCTTACGTGGAGAAGTGGTAGCAGCGGATCCAGTACATTATCACAGAGGCTTGCAGTAGAGTCCTTTACAACTCCTTTAGCCTAGTCACTATGAACCGGCGCCCTGATAACTGATACCTGTGAAGGAACGTGCATTCTTCAGGTTCTGAAGTTATCCACCCTTTCTCTGCGGAGCTTCCTGCTAGATCCGTGTTGGTAACGATTGAGAAGTATTTCGCCCCGGTGGCTGAAGTGGGCCGGCGTGATAGAACGTCCGACACACTGTCACCTGGATAGCCGTTCGTTTATTAGGAGGTGCGAATGCACCCTCGCCCCACTCGCGTGAGCAGAGGAATGGCACCTTGATTGGAAATCCGACGGAGACGTCCGAAGATGACCGGAAAGCGTCTGTTCTCTGTTGCGGGAAGCGATAGAATTGGCGGAAAGGGTGGCTACTCTGAGAGAGGAGAATGACGCGATTTGCATAATGAAGCGCTGCTCAGTTTCGATTTTTTCAAGAGCACTCTGCGTGGAGTACTTTTGGAAATGATAGCGAAGACACGGAGAAATCTTTAATCGGGCTTTGGCCGCGAGGCGAGTGGGATCGAGAATCCGGTTTTGCTCAGTGTGCGAGTGAGATCGAGATTCGGGATTTGGCTGCTAGTTGCATTAGGTCATGGTTAAGGGTTTTGATCTGGTCACTCGGTCATGGATTCTGGCATGAGAGATAGGAAGACAGAGGTCCTCCGTTCGAGTCGATGCAGAGGTGTGCTGATGGCGGCATTGTACACTCCGGCAGGTGTACGGTGTGTACTTTCCAGCACCTGTGCATTAGAAACCTTTGAGACGAATTCCCAACGTTCGTGGCGTGCTCGTTCAAATGGCAGCAGTCACATTTTGGTTTATGACTATCATGGAAACCTGCAGCTTTGCAGTTCACTATAACTTTCAACTGAAGTAAATTCAGTCATGTCGTGTTATCTATACTTGAAGTTGGAGATGTAGTTAATTTTCCACCCACTCCCCTACTTAATAAACTGTACATCAGTACAGACTTTATTTTACTATACAGATGCTTAATTGCCGTCAGTGTGGTTTACTCCTGTTTCTGTCTTATGTCATTCTCGCTCTTTTGTAATAATTCTGTAGTTATCTTGAATTTCTTCTTTTTTTCTTGAAGATACCATTTCTTGGTTACTTATTAATTTTGTTTATGAGTGTGGGAGATAGTAGAAGTACTATGGAGTGTAAAACATCGTGTAAACTTTAGATTCACTACTCGGGATCCAAAATTAGTCACCTGCTTATAAATCTTTTTTGCTTTTAATTTCACAGTGGTGTAGCTAAAGCGCGGATATGTGCCATAGAATATTGAGGGGCAGAAGTTCGTTATAGGTATTCCCTCATTGCCATCCTTCCCAACGGAAACGTTTTAATCTTCGTTATACTCTGAATAACTTGGGTCCATTACACTTAACTGAGGTACGACCAATGTTGTGCACGGTTCTGATTACGAATACGTATCTGGAACACTTAGAGTTCCGCCGAAGGCTTAGTTCTAGATCCGATCATACATCTGAATGGAAATTCTGCAGATTGTTTCCTATTAAAGGATAGTGTATAATGGTACCAAATCTTTGGAAAAGTTAAGAAACACACCATCCGCTTGATTGCCCTTATCAACAGCATACCGGATCCTGTGAATGAAGGTCGGATGAGCGTTGCTTTCTGGATCAGTCCTAACGCTGAGACAGAAGCTGATTGCACTCAAGAGAAGTCACCGTTGGTGGTCACAAAATGAATCAGATAATACTACAACAAAGTAACTTAACAACATGGGTCCACAGTTTTGAAAACTGGAGTCACACTGGCCTTATTTTAAATAACGACCAAACGACCACGTGTCCTAAGCAACACGACCACGGAAATGTCATTCTTGCGAGAATGTGCCACTAACGGCTCGGAAACTACCGCACGAGAACATTTCAAGTTCCACAAGGGTTTTCAAATTATTATCAAATATTACTCATTTCTTAAAAAAATACAAAAATAAAAACTTTTGCAATCATTGTTAGTACGAGAGAGATTTCAACTTTTGGATGTACAAGGGAAAAGAGTTGTATTTTATTGGAAAGTATAGTAAAAGATCCAGGATTAGTATTTCACCATAAAGATTAACTTTTAAATTGTTATTACTTTTACAAAAAGTCATAACTGAAATTCCAACCACGAAATCAGTTCTAAAATTTTGTTGTTCTAAAAGGGTTGTAAGAACGCTCGACTGCCATCATTAATTTTTGTTTAAATTTTATTATTCAGAAAGTTTTGAGTTTTGCACAATCAGAATGAAATATTTTTTGCTAACATTCAATCTCATAAATCAAAATGTAACTAAAGGATATCAGATTTATTTAGCTCCAATGAGACACCAACATATTCTAAGCAGCTTCTGAAAATTTCATAGGATTGTCTTATATACGTTTTGAGAAAAGCGTTCTAATAATCAAAAAATATAAAACCGATAAAATGTGGCTCAGTGATGTAGTTCATACATTACATTACCTGTATTTTAAAATCCGTCATAATGTTACTCCTCATCCTCCTGTTTTATCTGCTGAACCCTTCTCATCTGTCTGGCCTCTATTTTCAGGTAAGACAGTGCTCGGTCAGATTTGTTGGTCCCGTTCTGTTCGCTGTTAACACAGTTACACTTCTGGATTTGAGGATATGATAGGTGCTTTGGATATGTTGGAAGAAATACTGAAGTAGAACAGCTGAGTAAGAAATAACCTCTCCTCACAGAACACTTTTTTCAAGAAAAGAGAGAGCCACAAAATCACCAGATATGGTAGAAATGGAAGAAGCACCTCAGTTATTCATTATGTGATAAGCAACAAATACATTTGAGCAAGAGTAAGAGATGTAAAATTCATACCGACAGATTCATTAGACAGTGATCATAGTCTGATTAGAGCTAATATGAACGAGAAAATGACTGTCACAGCCTATTCAAGGAAGACACCTGAGATCAAAGAATGTTGTCTAAAGGAAGCAGAAAAGAGAACAACTATCAATCTGATCACTATATAGTTACCAAAAAAACGGAAATTAAGAACGGAAAATTCAAAATAACGTTAATAAACTGCGCTGTATAGGCGACTTAGGTAGAACCAGTGGTAAAGTAAAACAGAAAAAAAACGCAACCTTACACGAATGTATTATTTCCAGAGGTATTCTATATGCGTAGCCCGCAAGATCACTTGATCTGAATCCATGTGACTTTGGCTCTGGGGATATCTAAAGCAACGCGTTTACCCGGGACACGTTCGGTCTCTACCTGATCTGAAGGCCAGCATACAGGACCACGTTGCTTACATTACACCGGAACTGCTGCGTCGTTTTACGTATGCAACACCTCGTTGACGTCTCCGTTTCTCATATTGAATAAATTATGTAAGCGACAGTCAATAATAAAATTCAACATTATGCCTTTCTCAATTGTTTGATCTTTTCTCCCCACGTCCAGTTCGTAAACCCGTACTTATGGAAACATTTCTATACTTCTTTCTTGCATTCACAGAGCCAGATTTGTGCCTGGTGGCCAAAATTGGAACTAACTTCTCTTTAAGCACAGATTGGTTCCGCTTCAATGCATTAGAATATCTATCAAGTTCCGCTGCGATACGATAATTACAGCCCACACTGGAATTCTCTGAGCAGCTGTACTTTGATTATAGCCGCTCTGTATTATCAGAAAATACGGTGCTGTGGCGTATACCGTTCGGCAGAGTAAGAAGATTGAATCTAATTGTACATTTGCAGCTACTGATCGCAACCTGTCGTGTATGATATGTTTCAGACGACTGGTTTATCCAGAATCCGCACATACTCTTTGCGAGAACTTCTTTTCATACAGGAAAGTAGCTCAAAGTGTCAGTGATTCTGATATGGGTCTCCAATCTCGCGCATCCGATGTTTTGCCCTTTCCTGCAAACAGGGGTGAACTGCAACGTTGTCCAGCCTTTGAGACTAATCGCTGACGAAGAGATCCTAGAGAAACATAAACCGAGATCGGAGCTACTATCGTAGTGTGTTCAATGTAAAATCCAACTGGATTACCGCCTGGCTCCGGTGTATCGTTCGCTTTAAGTAGACTTACTTGCTTTTCTGTACCGGTGGTGCTAACAACAATATCTTTCTTTTGTTTCGGCACTGCAACAGTAATATGTTGGTATCCTTATGCATAATTATATAAACATATCAAAAAAAGTTTGGCACCACCCGGTTCCCAGAACTCATGAAGATAGACGTTGGCTGTGGATATTGTATTACCCAGTCCCTTTCACTGCTCAGAGATGTAACTAAACCCGCCCAAACATGTACACAACCATGCATGAGCAGCGCCTATTAGACGGAAGGGGTCCGACAGCCGATCAGCTCCAGTCATTCCATCAGGAATGTGGCACACGGCTCGTGTTGTCTGTAGTTCAACCATGAGTACACGCTCAATACCGCCGTTCGATCGCGTCCGCATTGTAACTTTGTGCCGGGAAGAGCTCTCAACAAGGGAAGTGTCCAAGTGTCTCGAAGTGAACCAAATCGATGTTGTTCGGACATGGAGAAGATACAGAAAGACAGGAACTGCCGATGACATGCCTCGCTCAGGGCGCTCAAGGGCTATTACTTCAGTGGATGACCACTACCCTCGGATTATGGCTCGGAAGAACCCTAACAGCAACGCCACGATGTTGAATAATGCTTTTCTTGCAGCCATAGGACATGGTGTTACGACTCAAACTGTGCGCAATAGGCTGCATGATGCGCAACTTCACTCCCGACGTCCATTGCGAGGTCCATATTTGCAACGAGACACCATGCAGCGCGCTACAGATGGGTCCAACAACATGCCCAATGGACCACTCAGGATTGGCATCACCTTCTCTTCACCGACGAGTGTCGCATAAGCCTTCAACCAGACAATCGTCGGAAACGTGTTTTGAGGCAAACCAGTCAGGCAGAACGCCTTAGACACACTGTCCAGAGAGTACAGCAAGGTGGATGTTCCCTGCTGTTTTGGGGTGGCATTATGTGGGGCCGACATACGCCGCTGGTGGTCATGGAAGGCGCTGTAACGGCTGTACGATACGTGAATGTTATCCTCCGACCGATAGTGCAACCATATCGTCAGCATACTGACGAGGCATTCGTCTTCATGGACGACAAATTGCGCCCCCATCGTGCACATCTTGTGAATGACATCCTTCAGGATAACGACATCGCTCGGCTAGAATGGCCAGCATGTTCTCCAGAAATGAACCCTATAAACGTGCCTGTGAAAGACTGAAAATGGCTGTTTATGGGCGAGGTGACCCACCAACCACTCTGAGGGATCTACGCCGAATCGACGTTGAGGAGTGGGACAATCTGAACCAACAGTGCCTTGATGAACTTGTGGATAGTATGCCAGACGAATACAGGCATGCATCACTGCAAGAAGACGTGCTACTGGGTACTAGAGGTACCGGTGTGTACAGCAATCTGGACCATCACCTCTGAAGGTCCCGCTGAATGGTGGTACAACATACAATGTGTGGTTTTCTTGAGCAATAAAAAGGGCGGAAAGGATGTTTATGTTAATCTGTATTCCAATTTTCTGTGCATGTTCCGGAACTCTCGGAACCTAGGTGATGCAAAACATTTTTGGTATGTGTATTTAAATGTGGCATTCAGTACTTCGTCTTTCTGTACTTCAATTTCAACAACCGACAGATACACGTGTGACTGAATGGATGCTTTCCACCCGTTCATTGACTTTACCTAGGACCAGAACTTCCTGGGTCTTCCTGATAGATATTTCGGCAGGATATGACTGTGTTCGACGCTTTTCCTATGGAAGTCTAGTACTCTATGGCTTTGGAACATTGATCGGAAATTTTTATTAAACCAGATCTGTCTTTACCGTCTGTTATTAGTTGACTTGGTACGTACTTCCACAGATAGCAGTTTATAACCTTTTTGGCTGTAACCACAGTTGTGGTCATCATCATCATCATCATCATCATTTAAGACTGATTATGCCTTTCAGAGTTCAGTCTGGAGCATAGCCCCCCTTATAAAATTCCTCCATGATCCCCTATTCAGTGCTAACATTTGTGCCTCTTCTGATGTTAAACCTATTACTTCAAAATCATTCTTAACCGAATCCAGGTACCTTCTCCTTGGTCTGCCCCGACTCCTCCTACCCTCTACTGCTGAACCCATGAGTCTCTTGGGTAACCTTGCTTCTCCCATGCGTGTAACATGACCCCACCATCTAAGCCTGTTCGCCCTGCTACATCTATAGAGTTCATTCCCAGTTTTTCTTTGATTTCCTCAATGTGGACACCCTCCTGCCATTGTTCCCATCTACTAGTACCTGCAATCATCCTAGCTACTTTCATATCCGTAACCTCAACCTTATTGATAAGGTAACCTGAATCCACCCAGCTTTCGCTCCCATACAACAAAGTTGGTCGAAAGATTGAACGGTGCACAGATAGCTTAGTCTTGGTACTGACTTCCTTCTTGCAGAAGAGAGTAGATCGTAGCTGAGCGCTCACTGCATTAGCCTTGCTACACCTCGCTTCCAGTTCTTTCACTATGTTGCCATCCTGTGAGAATATGCATCCTAAGTACTTGAAACCGTCCACCTGTTCTAACTTTGTTCCTCCTATTTGGCACTCAATCCGTTTATATTTCTTTCCCACTGACATTACTTTCGTTTTGGAGATGCTAATCTTCATACCATAGTCCTTACATTTCTGATCTAGCTCTGAAATATTACTCTGCAAACTTTCAATCGAATCTGCCATCACAACTAAGTCATCCGCATATGCAAGACTGCTTATTTTGTGTTCACATATCTGAATCTCACCCAGCCAGTCTATTGTTTTCAACATATGATCCATAAATAATATGAACAACAGTGGAGACAGGTTGCAGCCTTGTCTTACCCCTGGAACTACTCTGAACCATGAACTCAGTTTACCGTCAACTCTAACTGCTGCCTGACTATCCATGTAAAGACCTTTAATTGCTTGCAAAAGTTTGCCTCCTATTCCATAATCTCGTAGAACAGACAATAACTTCCACCTAGGAACCCGGTCATATGCCTTTTCTAGATCTATAAAGCATAGATACAATTCCCTGTTCCACTCATAACACTTCTCCATTATTTGTCGTAAGCTAAAGATCTGGTCCTGACAACCTCTAAGAGGCCTAAACCCACACTGATTTTCATCCAATTGCTCTTCAACTAATACTCGCACTTTCCTTTCAACAATACCTGAGAAGATTTTACCCACAACGCTGATTAAAGAGATACCTCTGTAGTTGTTACAATCTTTTCTGTTTCCATGTTTAAAGATTGGTGTGATTACTGCTTTTGTCCAGTCTGATGGAACCTGTCCCGACTCCCAGGCCATTTCAATTATCCTGTGTAGCCATTTAAGACCTGACATTCCACTGTACTTGATGAGTTCCGACTTAATTTCATCCACCCCAGCTGCTTTATTGCACTGCAATCTATTGACCATTTTCTCCACTTCCTCAAACGTGATCCTATTTCCATCATCATTCCTATCCCATTCTACCTCGAAATCTGAAACATTACTGATCGTATTTTCACCTACATTGAGCAACTCTTCAAAATATTCCCTCCATCTGCCCAAGGCATCCACAGGATTCACCAGCAGTTTTCCTGACCTGTCCAAAATACTTGTCATTTCCTTCTTACCTCCCTTTCGAAGACTGCTAATTACACTCCAGAATGGTTTTCCAGCAGCTTGACCCAATGTCTCCAACCTGTTTCCAAAGTCTTCCCAAGATTTCTTCTTGGATGCTGCAATTATCTGTTTGGCTTTGTTTCTTTCTTCAACATAACTTTCTCTGTCTACCTGAGTTCTAGTATGTAGCCATTTTTTATACGCCTTCTTTTTCCTTTTACAGGCTGCCTTGACTGTGTCGTTCCACCAAGCTGTTTGCTTCCTCCTACTTTTACACACTACTGTTCCAAGACATTCTTTAGCCACTTCTAGTACTGTGTCCCTGTACCTTGTCCATTCCTTTTCCAATGACTGTAATTGACTACATTCAACTAACTGGTACCTTTCTGAGATCGCTCTTATGTACTTGTGCCTGATTTCCTTATCCTGAAGTTTCTCCACTCTTATCCTCCTACATATGGACCTGACCTCCTGCACTTTCGGCCTCGCAGTCCCAATTTCACTGCAGATTAAATAACGATCAGTGTCATCAAAGAATCCCCTGAATACACGTGTGTCCCTCACAGCCTTCCTGAATTCCTGATCTGTTATTATATAGTCAATGACAGATCTGGTTCCCCTGCTTTCCCAAGTATACCGGTGAATGTTCTTATGTTTAAAAAAGGAGTTTGTGATTACTAAGCCCATACTGGCACAGAAATCCAAGAGTTGCTTCCCGTTCCTGTTGGCCTCCATATCCTCTCCAAATTTACCCATAACCTTTTCGTACCCTTCTGTTCGATTTCCAATCCTGGCGTTAAAATCACCCATGAGCAGAACACTGTCCTTGTCCTTTACTCTAACAACTACATCACTGAGTGCCTCATGAAAACTATCCATCTTATCTTGATCAGTCCCTTCACAATGCGAATATACTGACACAATCCTAATTTTCTTGCTAGACACTGTCAAATCTATCCACATCAGTCGTTCGTTTACATACCTTATTGCAACTACGCTGGGTTCCATTTCTTTCCTGATGTAAAGCCCTACACCCCATTGTGCTATTCCTGCTTTGACTCCTGACAAGTAGACCTTGTATTCTCCAACTTCTTCTTCTTTCTCACCCCTTACCCGAATGTCACTAACAGCTAAAACGTCCAGACCCATCTTACTTGCAGCCTCTGCCAGCTCTACCTTCTTCCAAGAGTAGCCCCCATTGATATTAATAGCTCCCCATCTCATTACCATTTGTTTGCCAAGTCGTATCTTAGGAGTCCCTGGTTTGTCAGTTAGAGGTGGGACTCCGTCACCTCCAAAGGTCCGAGGCCTTTTGCTCTGATTGTTGCCAGCATCATATTTAAAGTACCAGGGAAGCAGGTTGCTAGCCTTACTTGCCCCGAGTCCCATTGGGTTTTACCCCTAACGGCTGAGGGACTAACCGGTGGATTTGGTAGTCTTTGCCGTATGAGCACAAATGTGACCACGACTCAGAATATGTCCGAGATGCCCAACCTTATTCCAAAGTAACTGGTATCCCGACTGCCGGGACCACTTACTTGGCCACTCATACGTTGCCCGTGGTTCATGAACTAGGACATGACTACAGGAACCCACACCATGAACCACCACAGTTGTGGTACGTCTGCGAAATTTGAACGAGATCTTCTCAATTCGTCCTTTAGGTACGTTGATAGTGACTGTCCATGTGTTCAACCAAATACAAATATTATAGCATTTTTCTTGATGGCCTCTTTGTCTTTGGTGACCATCATTACTGTAACAGCGTCATGCCCGCCAGTCAGTCTCTTATTGATGACACTGTCTAAAATAAGGGATCTGTTTGTAATCAACTGGCTTAAAGTAATTCTTTCTCCTGTGGAATGTCTGTCTATTTGTGCGTGGTAGTTGTCCCACACCACTGTCAGTATTACTTTAAAAACTGTTTGTTCTTATCGCGTATGGTTTGCGTAGTTTGCCAGTCGATCCACGGAAGCTTAATGCTACAACCACCTGCTACCACCGTATAACCTGAGCATTTTGGATATTTCCGTGCTGTCCAATTTAGACTGTCAGTGTATGTTTTTACAATCGATGTGTATGAATTTGGTCATCGGTAAGTCCACAGATCTCGGTTGCACTTGCTCATACTACACGGTCCAGTCACATTAACTTGAGCACCGCATATGTTCGACGTCAACGTGCAACAACCACTCACAGACGGCATGCGGCAGCACTAGCTGTGGAGGGTACATAAAGCAAGTCGTGGGGTCGCAGAAAACAATGCAACAGTGTCGTAACGCGGAAAAGGAGTGACTGACCTGAAATCTAAAACGGCGGATGTGTTTCCAAAACGGCTGGGTTTATAAACTGTTCGCGTGCCGCCGAGGTTGAAGTATATCGTACGTGGCAAAATGGTGCAATCCAAAACTAAAACTAAGCTAACTGTGGTTCACCACGAGCCAGGGATGAATGACGGCTGTGGAGATGTGTGCGGTCGATTAGAAGTGCAAATGTTGAACAACTGGTCGCCGAGAGGAATCAAGCGGCTACCAACAGCGTCACCTCAACGGGCGTTCAGCGAATGTTGTTGCGTATGGGCCTCTGCAGCAGTCACCTGCTTTATGTACCCAAGCTGAGTAATGATCATCGGCGACGAAGGGTGGAATTCGCAACCAAATGCTGCAACTGGACGTCCACCGAGTTGTGGTATGCGGCCTTTTTATATGAATGACGTTTTATGCTCCATTAAGCGGATGGCCGATGGCGTGTATGACTTGAAACGTCAGAAAGTAAACACCTTGCAACAATCACTGTGGTGTTATGATTTGGGGAATAGGTGCTCCCGTCATTCTGCAGGGCGCAATGGGTCAACACAAGTATGAATCTATTCTTGTGGACCATGTCGACCCCTAAATCCAATTTTTTCACCTGGACGATGGCTCTACAAATAGGAAAATAGAACTTGAAACACAGTTCGCAGTGCAGACGCTTGCTCCGAAGAGCACCAGGATGCGTCTACCGTACATCCCTTCGGCACTCTTCCTGCATGTGTCGCAGCAGTCCACTGCAAATGTGGTTGCTCAGGCTTCTGACAGTTGGTCACATAAGTATGACTCGACAGTGTAGTTCGCAGCTGAATCCATTTTGGGTCAAGCTAGACTTAATGTATTTGCTTGTTACTATAAAAACTCTTTCTCTTGGAGAGTTTAGTCTATGTCCATTTTTCGAAAATTCCTCACTTTCTACACTGGTGTTCAGCCATTTCCCAGTTCCGAGCAGGCTGCACTCAGAAAGATGTGATTCTGAGACTCTGCCGAGAACAGTCAGTCACTTAACAATATTTCGAGATTCACACTTTCCGCAGTTCCTGTTGAACTCATTGAATCAATTGGTTTATCTGATGCTAGTTTTGCTACCAGAGGCCTTAGATTTTCATCGAATCTAAAAAAAATCTCCATGTTCCTGTTGTATGGAGCACACATGACCTACCCAGACCTTGTCGGCCTTAGTCTAATTAATGACAGAGCAAACACATAACTCGAGAAGAATGGGAGGCAGAATAATACAGAAAATGAGCTCAAGTGATTTACAGTAAGCTCAGAACTAGAAAGAAACGATGGTAAGTCATTATTGGCCGATAGACACCATCTGGGGTCGTTCTAATATCTAGTCAAAGTTGTCTTGATTGACGCCATTTAGTCGACTTCACATCGATAATAATGAAATGATGATGAGGACAACATAGCACTAAGTCCCCACGTGGATAAACTCTCTGACCTGGAAACGCTGACCACTCGTCTCATCTAATATTTTCTTTATTGTTTCACGAAGCAGACGTCTATGATGGTTTACATAGATAACTGAAACCAGCTTGTGTGAAGACTCCATGTGTAAAGGTTTTCTTCAGATCTTGTTAAAGAATTTCTTTTAGGAACTTTCGGCTCCATTAATGATTTGGAAAATAAGAACAGTAACGTTACGCGTAAGTAGGCGAGCGGTTTGGCCACCTGGAGGTGGTGAAATTGTTGCATGCACAGATGAAAGCTAGTAGGCCCAGGGCTATGGATGTGCTATGGCGGGTCCAGGTAGGTGACTGGTATGTGAGAGTCCAGGTGCAAAGATGAGCGTCGTCACCTGAAATGGGTAAATCCAAAAGTTGGGAATTTGGACGGATGTTGCTCCCACAGTCTTTGTGCAAGAGACGCGCCAAAAATGGTGGAGTGTCAGATATGCTGAAATATGGCTTCTTACAACTCTTTGAGACTCTATAATAATTTGCAGTCAAGTATAAAAGCAAAACTGAATATATTAGTGATCTCAGAAAAATAAGACGCATCCAATGATGTAATAATATTATCAGTATCCTTAGAACTAAAGAAGTTAATATTTCACAGCGACTAACCGTTTTCACAATGAACCTCTGAATCAACATATTTTAAATGTTTCATACGATTTCAACAGATGATATCTCAGATGATAGTGAGACGCCCTGCTAAACTTGCACAACAGGACAGGCAGTTTAAGTTGTGGAAAGGGGCCAAAATAAGCGGCTGTCGGTTGCACTCGAAGATACAACCTTTTATTTGATAACCATTACATAAGGCAAGAAATTTAAAGAAAAACACAGCTTTAGTTTTGGGACTTAATTAGCGACTTAATACGCCATACAATGTCATGCCATAAGGGCAAGACGACTTTAATTTAAAAACGGCTGAAAGCCAATAACTTAAAGCTCAACCAAAACCAGAAATTTAAAAGGCAAAGCCTTATCTTAAAATAGTTCCTTAATTAGGCTCAAAACCCAAAGAATCTGACACTTTAAGAGCAAACAACTTAAATTCAAAATCGGCTGAACGCCCAACACTTACGACTCATTAATTTTAAAAATGCCAAAGGCTTTACGTAAAACAGTTCTTAAATTAGGCCGAAGGCCCAAACCATCTGACGTCTTAAGGGCAAAACAACCGTAATCTAAAAATCGGCTAGAAGCCATACAAGTACAAACAACAAGAACAAATAAAAAAAGGCAGTACACCCAAGGGCGCTCAGAAGTTCCGAGGGTCGGGCTGGAATTCAAACACTAACTATCACTTAGACAGGCAGTCGGCCCAACCAGTGTCGATCCGACGACAACCAAACCGACAGACAGTCAACGGACCCACCAAAAAGATAACCCCCACTTCACCCGACCAGCACACAACAGGGAGTTCAATGGAGCAACGTAGAAGGTATTGGTGCCCACAACCAATTATACACTCCTGGAAATTGAAATAAGAACACCGTGAATTCATTGTCCCAGGAAGGGGAAACTTTATTGACACATTCCTGGGGTCAGATACATCACATGATCACACTGACAGAACCACAGGCACATAGACACAGGCAACAGAGCATGCACAATGTCGGCACTAGTACAGTGTATATCCACCTTTCGCAGCAATGCAGGCTGCTATTCTCCCATGGAGACGATCGTAGAGATGCTGGATGTAGTCCTGTGGAACGGCTTGCCATGCCATTTCCACCTGGCGCCTCAGTTGGACCAGCGTTCGTGCTGGACGTGCAGACCGCGTGAGACGACGCTTCATCCAGTCCCAAACATGCTCAATAGGGGACAGATCCGGAGATCTTGCTGGCCAAGGTAGTTGACTTACACCTTCTAGAGCACGTTGGGTGGCACGGGATACATGCGGACGTGCATTGTCCTGTTGGAACAGCAAGTTCCCTTGCCGGTCTAGGAATGGTAGAACGATGGGTTCGATGACGGTTTGGATGTACCGTGCACTATTCAGTGTCCCCTCGACGATCACCAGTGGTGTACGGCCAGTGTAGGAGATCGCTCCCCACACCATGATGCCGGGTGTTGGCCCTGTGTGCCTCGGTCGTATGCAGTCCTGATTGTGGCGCTCACCTGCACGGCGCCAAACACGCATACGACCATCATTGGCACCAAGGCAGAAGCGACTCTCATCGCTGAAGACGACACGTCTCCATTCGTCCCTCCATTCACGCCTGTCGCGACACCACTGGAGGTGGGCTGAACGATGTTGGGGCGTGAGCGGAAGACGGCCTAACGGTGTGCGGGACCGTAGCCCAGCTTCATGGAGACGGTTGCGAATGGTCCTCGCCGATACCCCAGGAGCAACAGTGTCCCTAATTTGCTGGGAAGTGGCGGTGCGGTCCCCTACGGCACTGCGTAGGATCCTACGGTCTTGGCGTGCATCCGTGCGTCGCTGCGGTCCGGTCCCAGGTCGACGGGCACGTGCACCTTCCGCCGACCACTGGCGACAACATCGATGTACTGTGGAGACCTCACGCCCCACGTGTTGAGCAATTGGGCGGTACGTCCACCCGGCCTCCCGCATGCCCACTATACGCCCTCGCTCAAAGTCCGTCAACTGCACATACGGTTCACGTCCACGCTGTCGCGGCATGCTACCAGTGTTAAAGACTGCGATGGAGCTCCGTATGCCACGGCAAACTGGCTGACACTGACGGCGGCGGTGCACAAATGCTGCGCAGCTAGCGCCATTCGACGGCCAACACCGCGGTTCCTGGTGTGTCCGCTGTGCCGTGCGTGTGATCATTGCTTGTACAGCCCTCTCGCAGTGTCCGGAGCAAGTATGGTGGGTCTGACACACCGGTGTCAATGTGTTCTTTTTTCCATTTCCAGGAGTGTACATTGACTGTCAAACTACACATTGTGCTGGACAGCGACAACACGATGAGTAAAGTACATTGCCTGAATTTACGTCAAAGGCCTGGGCAGGTAACCAGAACGTTAACGACAACAAGGCAGAATATTCCGATGATGCACTTCAATTCAAATAACCAGTTACAGTTAAACTGCACCGGAGGGTGTCTAAAATTTGCCAACTTGAAAACACACGTTGTTGCTCGCGGGAATATCCCAACAGCCGACAACGAAGTCCAAACGAGACAATGTGAACAGTCGTGACTTGCTGGTAGATTAAGTCAAAACTCAACTTTCATGTCCAGGATCGGTGAGCCACGAACGTAGGAATGAGAACAGCACCACACACTCCGACACTGTATGGAGGCCGCCAGCGGGCCTGGCCGAAGTTCGCGCCACGGATATTTCCTTCCTGCTCCTCGCTAAACGACTAACTCCCGTACATAGCCCAGCCGGAAACTATAAGCACGAGCCCAAAGATAGTCCAAGGTGCGAATATTGATACACACCGCTGCTGGCAGCCACGGGAAGAGAGGATAACAGCATAATCGCAATAACTGCGGGAGACTAAACACAGAACAGCAACCAAGGTTTAATCCAACGTATAGCATGAGCCAACCACGGCTCAGATAGCACTGCACTATAGCTATCATGGATGAAAGTCACTCATCTGTCTGTTTCATTTATTGACTTATGACATACTTTATACTGTTTTTAATACGCTAATGTTTGTCAGAACATTATATCTCCACAGTTAAACATCGAATGAATACAGATGAGTACCTCACATATTGGCATACTTGTAAAAAAATGGTTCAAATGGCTCTGAGCACTATGGGACTTAACGTCATCAGTCCCCTAGAACTTAGAACTACTTAAACCTAACTAACCCAAGGACATCACACACATCCATGACAGAGGCAGGATTCGAACCTGCAACTGTAGCGGTCGCGCGGTTCCAGACTGAAGCAGACTTGTAAAGCCACTCAATGAACAGTTTACTATTTTGCTACTAACTTTACTTAAAGGATAATTGTGAGTGCTATTAAAAATCATGGTAATTTAATAAGTGATCACTTGCATGTGTTAGCTTTCACGACAGTTAAAAAGAAAAACAAAAGACGCTTCTATCAAGAAGGCATAATAATTGCCTCAACAATATTTAACAACTAGTTGTCATTTAACATGAGTGCTCACGTGTAAAGAAACTAGCTTATTTATTTATGAACAAACCTTTATTTTTAATCATTGTGAATGACCTGGGTGTGACCAAATATTTATAACATTTTTATTTAAATACTGTTGTAATATATTAGTTTAGTTCGGGATGTGTGAAGCTGGGTCAAATCATGCCTGTAGAACTTAAGAGCGATGTATTTTTGGTGTGGACATACTTCAACCAGTGGAAAAGCACACAGAGTGGAACACCACCAGAGTCAAGTAGAGACTGCTCCTTTTCAAATGAAGATCTCAAGGGAGTGATTCTGGAAACGTGGATATTCATTCTGGAGGAATACAGACCTGCATGTGATAACGTGTGATATTTGGTGATGTCAGTGACAGACTCTGGGCCGTGAACTGCCTCTACAATACTCTAACTAATGAACAGACTTTATATTCCTAGAGGTCTGAATGTCCTCCAGAGTAGGACCAACTTCTTCCTCTTGTGATACGGAACTAAGGATAGACAGATTATGAGTCTCTACTCGTCGTCTTGCGAATGTTAATTTGTAAGTCATCATGTAGAAGTTAACTGTTAAGCTCGTGAATATTTCGTGTACAGTGATTATGAAATTGACCTAGTTTTCGCATATCTTTGATGACTGTTTGGTGTGGGGATTTTGCTGCTATTCTCGTAACGCTCTCGCTCTAACTTTACTGCATTAGATGAAGATGTTTTATGTCTGTATTTTAACTTAGTATCTTAGGACCACTTTCCTCTTATTTGAGATGTCCTTTTGTGAATAGACATATTCAATGCAATTCTGTCATCTACATCAGTTACTGATGTTAGAAGGAAACCCTTGTTATTATTCATTTAAATTCTATTGTGTATCTCTGTGTATTCTATTTACTCACAATTATACCCAATGTATAGACTACTTGACTGCCGGATCACAGTTACAGGTTATTATTTGCAGCGAATTAAGTGTGGGACATGAAAACAGACGTTCGCGGCTCGACTCGGTGACAACATCGAGCTATTTTTTCCAAACAAACACATACATAGCCCAGGTACCTAAAACGTGAGTAACCACATGTGAACACGCAACGGGTTTGCTAGTATGGGATGGTATTTGGAAGAGCAACCACTAGTTACTGTCACAAACTTAGAGCGCACTGATCTGTGATGTGAAGGTCGATGGTAGCATGTCATAACCTCACAAAAACGCAGAATGCTTTTCGATCGGTACCCCTGGGATTTACAGTGGGATGATAGAGGCTAGTACGAGTGGGGTGGTTTTAGGAATCTGGAACTTTCTATAATAATTAGTACTGGAATACTTCAGTATATAACGTTTAATTAACTTTATCCTGCTACTGCACTCCAGGAGCATAACTAATAACAACTATCTTTCTTGAATACAAATGACTAATTAACAAACATTAACTGGATTATACAACAAGCAAGATAACACAATTATGGTATTATGTGCATAATACATGTGCGAACTAGAGGCTGCGAACCTAGCGAGCTGAAGGCTATTCTAATCTCACTTCGCTCACGACCTGTAACTGTCTCGGCCGGTGCGATCTGCAAGTCTCTGTACGTGCCATACGGCGGCGCTGCAAGCGCCAGCGAGTCCAGAGAGGTTGCAAGTGCTGGACCGCTATCGATTATCGCAACCTCTAGCGTGGTGCGTAACGTTGCCACCACGGTTTGTACCACGATTAGGACTGAGAACTCACGTCACTCCTTGCATCACAACATGTGTGGAATCACTCAGCAAACTTTCTAATTTTTTTTTTAATTTCCCGAGTTATCCCCCTTGAGGAAAATACCATTCGGTGCTAGGCACTTCCACAGGTTTGTTTCCAAATATTTTTTAAATTGTGTGACCAAACTTCAATAGTAAATTAAGGTGAAATAAATAACAGCATGCCACCACCAATGGCGAATGCTCTCCCTACTGACATAGCTCAAAACAGTCGAAATAGTGACGAATGAAGTTGTTAAATAAATTTTCGTTCGGAAACCTTTCCCAGCACTTAAGGTATTATGCACTGGATGCAATGGGATTCCGGTGCTCTTTCACCAAATGAAAAAAAATTCGTCCACAGGGCAGTTTTGCGGTAATGGATCAGTTTTCATTGTAGTACCAACATAAGAGAAAAGAATATCTATTCCGGGTCCAAACAGCAAAACTGAACTCCTTATGGCAGCCCACATAAGGCAACAGATAAAAATTTTTGAAACCAGTACGTATATCCATTATTCTTCTGCAGCTTAAAATGCTCCTGTGCATAATACCAGCGTACTCTTCTCAGTTCGACGTTTTGTTTGTTAGCACGTAAAGTACACAAACTGTCCTACAAGCTACGAATATCTGTTATTCTTTGCGGACGGGTTACACTTCCAGTCGGGTTGAAAATGTTGAGCTATTGGTGTATGATTTTATATGATTCTGTTCATAAGTGCTGATTTCTCCCCAGTCTAGTTCCAAATTCAGATTTTTGTTGACACAGGATCATTTGTTCTACAGTTTCCACAAGTTGGCATTTGTTGCAATATGGGGATGGTCCCAGTTTGATTTTGTATAATCGTTCTTCTGTGGGTAGTATTTCGTTTTCGGCATCATACCATACGGGACTGGCACCTTGGTACATTTTTATTATTGATATTTTTCCAAAAATTCTTCTTATTTTTCGCACGATGTTTTATCTCTGTTGGTTTGGAGGATGACTGGTGGAACAAAATTATTTACGGTTCTGCCGATGGTTTGTGCGGAAGGAAGTTTAGTGTAGCTCCAATCTACATAGTACTTTCGGACGTAATGTAGGCTGGCATCTATGTGTGCTACGTTAATGGGAGCGTTGCTCCTCCTAGGGTCTTACGAGATACATAAAATCTTTGCAATGCCTGCCTTACTATTGTGTATTAGTTTGAAAGCACGCGTTAGAAACAGGGCGTCACATCTAGATTTAACATCTTTAATCCCTGGTCTCCCATTACGTCTTTGCAAAGTCGCCGTATGAAAGGATACTTTGAGGATATTTTGTTTCCGCTCATATCAACATGCTGCAGCTAGAATGTTTGGCGCTATGATGTGCGTTATCGGTATGACTGCTGTAAAGTAATATGTTTGCTAAGTATGTATGTATTTCTAAACTGGGATTTCTGTGAACGGTCTAAAGATCGCATCTTATGTTCCTTCAGCAATGTTATGATAACAATAACTTCCCGCCCCCAGTTGTTGGTAGTTTGGGATTCGTCATCAGACACAATCGTAGTTGGAGTCTCTCTTCAGTTACATGTAACCAGTGTGCACTTATTTCACTACTCTAATGACCAAGACACACTGTTTTGGATTTTTGAAGATCCAGTTTTGCATTGCAGGATCACGAATATTGGTGTACCACACGTCACACTTCATCACTCTCACTATTAAAATTTACAGTAACGCTTATATCATCAGTATAGCCGTGAGAAACTGTCTTAGTATTGCCGGCCGGAGGGGCCGAGTGGTTCCAGGCGCTTTAGTCCTGAACCGCGCGACCGCTACGATCGCAGGTTCGAATCCTGCCTCGGGCATGGATGTGTGAAATGTCCTTACGTTAGTTTGGTTTAAGTAGTTCTAAGTTCTAGGGGACTGATGACCTCAGAAGTTAAGTCCCATAGTGCTCAGATCCATTTGAACCATTTTTGTCTTAGTATTAAAGACCCGTAGGTGTCTCAGTTTCTGATGTACAGTCGAAAGTAAAGGTTTCATCGCGATCATATATTATAATGTCACAAATCGAGGGCAACCTCGGTGTCCTGACTGTCGAACTGGAAATGCTGTTGTCCACCGATTTTAATCCGTGAGAAAACATCGCTTATGCATGTACGTATGCCGTTTATGAAACGATCGTTGAAACCCATCCTGCATGGTGCTCAGCAAGAAGCCGCGATCGATCCTATCGAAGGCTTTATCAAATTATAATATCACTAAGGAAAGACTGCTATCACTCATCCAGACTGGTTTATGATGTACCTGTACTCACACAAGTTACATAACGTTAACCTTCCCTTTATTGCACTCGTTTGATGAAGGCCTATGATATTTTTCAGGAGTCGCTTCATTCCGCTATTCAGAATAGGAGGCTGAGAATTTTCAAGTCAATGTTGAGAAGAGCGAGTGGTGTTAAATCATGAATCCTGTGCCTCCTCGGTTTTTGGGAATGAGTACAATCATAGCCTCCGTGAATTTAGGAGGTAACGCGTGCTTGGTTATAACTCATTATACATTCGTGTGAGTTCATTTCCTACGATGTTCCACATACATACACAAAATTCGACCGAGAGCCCGTCAGGACCAGCTGACTTTTCGCTCGGAGCGTAGTTAATTATCGTTTTTGTTTCGTACTGAATAATATTTTTGATTAGAGTGACACTACGTTCCTCACGTATTCCCGTCGTAGCATGTACTAAGAGTTCTTCACACTACAATGTATCTATTCATGTTTCACCCTGCAGATCCGTGTAATACTTCGCTACAAAGTGTCCTGTAGCGGTCTGAGTAGTGTGTTGTCCTCCTGCATCGTCTCCCAGCGCAGTTATTATTCTCTGTTTCCCTCTGCATGTCTCCCTTATAACGTGATACAGCGACGTACGTTCCTGCATAAGGTCGTCCTTGCCTTGGGCCCGGGCACACACCCCGTCCCGACGCTGTAGGACTATGAACGCTTAGGGCGTTTTAGATTTATAAAGTCATCCGAAAAATCATCTGGTAGCTTATTATAAAGGTGTCGCAAGCACGAGAAGTATGATTCCACCCTTTCTTGCGCCCATATGCCTGTGGTTTTGGATACTGTATTTACTAATCAAAGGTTTCGTGTATTTGGTCCACTAGACTATTCGCTCCAGATACTTGGTTTGGAAACGTAAGCATTTGAGCCAAGTTTGCCGACTCTGTTTTATAAGTTTAGATTCCAGCAATAACGATACGTTAAGTTGCCATACGGCATTGTCGCGGAAAGTTTGTTGGCGGATGTACCTGAATGTTCCACGTATGCTCAACGATCGGAGACTTTTATAGGCCACATCTCCTTGTCCTCGAGAGTGTACTTATATTTTTTATTAACATAGGTTCTTTCAACCTGCTTCCTGACTTGCTACTAACGTAAGTATAGCCTGTAAGCTGGGGATTCAAGTAGGTCCAGGAGTCTTGCACTTCCAATTCATTCATCAATGTCTGTAGCTCTTGACACGAATTAAAATTAGGCGTCTAGTCCTCATGGCATAACACACATTTAAAACCTCCGCCGTCGGCCGGAGTGGCCGAGCGGTTCTAGGCGTTACAGCCTGGAACCGCGCGACCGCTACGCTCGCAGGTTCGACTCCTGCCTCGGGCATGGATGTGTGTGATGTCCTTAGGTTAGTTAGGTTTAAGTAGTTCTAAGTTCTCGGGAACTGATGACCTCAGATGTTAAGTCCCATAGTGCTCAGAGCCATTTTTGAAAACCTCCGGCAAGCATGGGGCTGCCCTTAGCTAAGTTGGCAGTTCAGGTACCCTTTTCGGATGGAAGCCACTTTTGTGACTAACGCCCGTTAAAATGAGATCATGACGTTGGACTGTTAAACCCCTATCTGTGTCTAAAATAGCTTGAACTCGACGTGGGATACCCAATCTAAATAAGACTGCTGTTCGTTCTTCATTTCCGATGTTGATGATGACACCATAACCTATTACGTGCACTTCTTTATTTGTTACAATCTCTTGTAACATAGAAATATCTGTATCAGCAGCATAGAGATAGTCTTTCAAAAACTGTAACTTTACCGCCGAACTTATCCGAGAGACATTTACTGTGACAGCTTTTAGGTCTGAATACAAATGTTTACCGTTGCTCAGTATCTTCCGACCAAAGCATGGTATGATCGGAGTAGACGGGAAGATGGTATCATGGTTACTTTTATGTGACTGATATCCATATAGACGTCCTGATTTTGAATGGGAGATGACTTTTTTGAATTGTCTTTACTTGATTTTGGATAAATGGACTTTTCGTGTAATGTAGGGTTGGTTTTGATTTTGTTCTCGTCAACTAGCATGTCGCTGCCTACTGTACTGTGTTATGGCGTAAAATCAGCGCTGGCACGCCAGTCGGGAACGACAGAGAAGAGAAGGCTGTGAGAAGAGGTCAGCCAATCGCATGCTGACCGACCGCCCTCCGTATGACAACGTGACAGCAGCGACCCCTAGGTGAAGATGACATAAGCGCCGCGCTCGACTGGTTGCAGCCCACTTCGATAGCAGTTTTAACGTTAGCTACTTCGTTAGCCGACGCATTGTAGCCTCTTCATTACCAATCTATATATAGCACAGTTAGAGACCAGTAGTCACTGCAGTTCAGTTGACAGACTTTTGTTAGTAGTGGTCGCTAGGACCAGAAGTGTTACTTGTGTTTGTCTATCCTGCCGAAGACTGATAATTTTGTATGTCGCCCTTTGTTTGCGATGCATCTGTGTAACTGCATTTATGGATGATTGTGTGTAAAGGATTACAAGAATTCTCAGATCAAAGTTAAGTATTTGTACTTGTCTTGTTGTAATAGAACTCATTAATACCAGTTGTTTGATTGTTTGTCTAGCGAACAGAGTATGCAGGATTCCTAGACACAAAACATGGTGACGAGATGTACGAATAACGTGGTGCTGTCGATATAAGAGCAAAACCATAGAGACAACCAGTTACTGTTTCAAACCCAGATCCACCACCTGTCTTTGATTGTCTGTTTTGTATTGTTATGGGCTTTTGTGTTTTGCTGGCGTCTTAATTCTACCTTTTCTTGTCTTTTCAGGGGTGTGTTTACATGTTTACACATTGTCTCTTTTAGTCTTTTTTCTATTCAGTGTTTTCAGGTGAGCGATGCAGAAATTTTCTTTGCTTGTGTGCTTATTTTAATTGCTTGCATTGTCTGTTTATTGCATTTGTCTATTCCAAAATGAGCAACCCCAACCCACCTCTCCCACTTGCTGCTCAGGCACCTCAGCTGCAAGCAATAGATGCAATGCAACTAACACAGATGTTTCAGTTTCCGATGCAGCAGATTGCAACCCTTCTAAACATGGTACAGCAGTTAGTGGCCAACCAGGCAACAAATGCAGTGCAGCCACCTGACCAATATGCAACAACTGTAGCTTCAAGTACCATACCACCTTTTCGCCGGTTTAAAGAAAAGGAAGAAGAATGGCTTTATTGGTTGCAACAGTATGAAGCCCATATCATTGCTCACAAGATGGAAGGAGAGGTTGGTATGGGCGCACAACGCCAATGTCTTCAGTGTCATTTCTCACAAAGTGTCAGGTAATGTGAAACTATCTTACTTTTTGTCAATGGTAGGAAGTGCAGCATTTCGCTTCATTAAGAAATTGTTGCCTAACGCCACTGCGAGTGGACTTTCGTATTATCAGGATACAAGTTCTCTAACTAACTATTATGACCAACAAGTGAATGTGGTGGCAGCTAGGAACCAATTATTTCGTTGCAAGAAAAGGTCACAACAAACTTATCGCGAGTGGGTAACAGATTTGCAGGGTAAGATGAGGAAATGCAAATACAGATGTGCCTGTGGTGCTTTATATTCAGATGTTATGTTGCGTGTGATGCAATTGTGTACAATATAGCAGATGTCAGAGTTAGAGAACAGAGTTTGAAACAGTCAGATCCTCACTTCATCACGAAGTACGAATTCTAGATCAGTATGATTCCGGTGCCGTAGCAGCTGATACAGGGTGTCCAAAAAAGGGCTCCCTGATTTCAAAATTAAATATCTCGAAAACAAAGATCGATAGAGGAATGCAGTAAACGGTATGTTTACTGTGAAAGCTGTAAGAAGTTTATACAGCAGTTTGAAATAATAGTTACAAAAGCTGCTAACAGATGGCGCTGTAATCGCCAGACGTAATGCCTAGTATAAATAGTGATCCGAAGCCCAGAGCGATCAGTTCCACTATTGAAACGTGAAAGGAGGTAAGCGTACCGAAGGAAGAGATTAAAACCATGTACTCCATTGAACAACGCGTTTTTCTGGTGCTAGAGTACCACAGGTTAGAAGAGAGACCTACGGCAACAAGGCGAAGTTTTCAAGCACGATTTAATGTTCCAAAAGGACCCGATGCGAAAACCATTCGTGCGCTCTTCGCAAAATTTCAACGAAGAGGCAGCGTAACTGATCTATTGGGGCATGTTGGCCGCAAGCAAACCGCAGTTACGCCTGAAAATATCGCCTCAGTTTCTGGAATTATTCAGCGAAATCCAATGTCATCCGTCCGTAGAATTGCATCTGAGACTGGTTTGAAGCGCTCCAGCACGCAGAAAATACTGAGAATGAGCCTACACATGTTTCCATTCAAAATTCAAACGCACCAGGCCATACCCGTACGAGCTGTGCAACGAAGGGTTGCCTTTGCTAATCAGAGCTCACAGTGATTGATAGTAAAGGAATTGACGTTGGCTGCATCTGGTTTACAGATGAAGCACACTTCCACCTGAATGGATACTTGAATAAGCAGAACTGGCGATTTTGGGGTTCCGAAAAGCCATATTGGTGTGAAGCGAAACCCCTGTATTCTCCTAAAGTTACTGTGTGGGCTGCAGTATGCAACAAGGACATTATTGGCCCTTTTTGTATTCGAGAAACGGTCACTGGTGCAAGTTACGTTGCAATTTTGGAACATTTTATCGCCACACAGTAAGCGCTAGAGGATCGACCAGGCACTGAATGATTTATGCAAGATGGAGCCCGACCACATCGGACCGAACAAGTGTTTCGCTTTCTTGAGGAATACTTCGGGAATCGAGTCATTGCTTTGGAATATCCCAAATTTACTGGTGCAGGCATGGATTGGCCTCCATATTCGCCGGATTTGACTCCCTGTGACTTTTTTTTGTGGGGCACAGAGAAAGACATGGTCTACCAGAAGCATCCCGCCACGCTGGACGAGCTTGAATCGGCGTTCTCTGTGGCATGTGAATCCATTTCGGTTGAGACACTACGAAATGTGATGGCGAATTTCATTCTTCGTTTGCGCCACCTCTGTAGTGCCAATGGTGAACATTTTGAAAACATTGTGATGTGATTGTTTGCAAAGATTGTTTTCATACGATTATTTCACTTATGTATGCTGAGATGAGCTGTACAGCGTATAGCGACATCTGTTAGCAGCTTTTGTAACTATTATTTCAAACTGCTTTATAAACTTCTTACAGCTTTCACAGTAAACATACCGTTTACTGCATTCCTCTATCGATCTTGTTTTCGAGATATTTAATTTTGAAATCAGGGAGCCCTTTTCTGGACACCCTGTACATTTGAGCAGCCACCAATTTGTCGGGTTGAGTCGTCCCTTGCTCATGACTGGCCCAGTAGGCAGCAACAGCAGGCGTGTGCCTTGTGGCGTAAACAGTTCTTCAGCAGCTGGCTACATCAGTGAATGGAATTAAGTCATGCCCTCGGGGCTATTCAAGGCACAAACGCTAAGACTGCCCGTCCAGACAAGCACAGTGCTACGCTTGTGGCAAGAAAGGTCACGTAAAATCCATATGTTTGCAGTGTAACAAACATAAGAATACTGCCAACTCGCAAAAATCTCATCACAAGGCACATGTAATCAATTCAATGTGTTCAAAGCCTGCTGTTGGCATTAGCAAAACTAGCACGCGTGCAGTTTCTTCAGTAATACATCAGTCAAACAAACTTTTTGTTCATTTGCATCTTAGTGGAAAACGTGCCAAATTTTAGTTGGACACAGGTGCCTCTGTTACATGGCTGAATAGTGACACACATGAGCTGTTAGGCTACCCACGCCTGTCTAAAACCAGCACGCACCTGATGGCTTATAATGGACAAGACATACCCATTCTCAGAAAATGTACTTAGCCTGCCACGTATCGTTCGGATACGTGAGCTGTGACTTTCACTGTGCTACAATCACGCGATTGTGAGAACATATTAGGCCTTGATTCGTTTGATTTGTTCGGCTTTCAAATTCAGGACAATGTATTGTCAGTGACTGCAGTCAATGCTACAGGCGGTGTAGCTAGCTCGCTGAAGCAATTACCTCAATTATTTTCTGGAGGTTTAGGCAAGTCTAACATTGCTCACGCTGTCACAGAAATGCAGTCAGTCTTAGGGAAAATGAACTGTTACATTAGGTTCATACCGAATGCTGCACAAATCGCAGCTCCATTGCATCGCTTGCGTCGCGAAGATGTCCCCTTTGTTTGGACTGATGAGTCCCAAGAAGCTTTTCAGAAACTTACAGATGCATTGCTCAGTGATCGATGCTTGGTTCACTTTGATTCTGACAAACCAGTTATGTTGCAAGTTGAAGCTCCCTCTAACAGAATCTGCCCAGTGTTTTCGCAAAGATTTGGTGATAAAGACAGACCTATTGCTTTCGCATCAAAAGTGTTGTCCAAAGCTCAGTGTAACTATTCACAAACAGAGAAAGAGGAATTGGCTAATGTGTATGGTGTCACCAAATTTCACCACTATTTGTATGGCAGAAAATCCTGCTTAGTTACAGATCACAAGCCATTGCAGTCCTTATTTCATCCGACGAAGCCGGTTCCTATATGATCAGCCCAAAAATAGCAAAGATGGGCTTTGTCGTTGTCTGAATGCCAGTACGCGATTGTGTATCGTCAAACAGCTGAACGTGACAATGGCGACGCTTTTTCACGTCTTCCAATTGGCCCTCACAGTCTTTGACCCTTCTGCTGCATCTCGTTGTCACATCGATGCTCAGGATTCTGAATTGCTTCAATCCTCTCCTCTGAACTATAGGAAAATTTCACAGGCCACAGAAGTTGACTCAGATTTGAAAATTTTGCTAAAATACATTCGCACATCTGGGCCTTGCTCATTGATCAGCATAAAGCACTCTGTAGTCCGCCGATACTTTGCACGTCATATGCAGCAAGGTTTGATTCCTGTTCAAAATGACAGTGGTCTGTCACGTGTGTTGATCCACAAAGCTTTGCAAAAAGAAGTGTTGGAGTTACTTCACTGAGGACACTGGGGGATTGTTCATACGAAAGCAGGGTATGGAGATCCAAATAGAACAGATGTCACAGTGTCACGCATGTGCGGAAAATCAGTCCGCTCCGCCACAAAAGTTCTCTGCTTGGACTAAGTCTCAATCACCATGGCAACGTGTGCACATTGACTTTGCGGGACCTTTGTGGAGCATTCGTTGGTTGATTGTGGTAGACTCTTATAGCACATTTCCTTTTGCTGTGCCAATTAACTCGACAACGTCACGTATCATGGTTCAGGCGTTGTTTTCTATTTTTTGCCCTGAAGGTTTGACTTAAGTCATAGTGTCGGACAACGGCCTCAGTTCACATCAAATGAATTTGAAACATTCTGTGAACACAATGGCATATGACATCTAACTAGTACACCGTTCCATCCACAATCAAACGGCGAAGCAGAACGTTTCGTCAGAACCTTCAAGTAGCAGATGGCCAATCTTCGCACCACAGACACCATGGATGAAGCATTGCAACCGTTTCTCGCCTCCTATTGGTCGCAACCACGAGATGGACCATCGCCGGCGGAACTGCTTCACGGCCGTTGCCATCGGACACTGTTCTATCTGCTCCGCCCTCCTCAGTATCCGACGCCGAAGGAAGACCACAAGTTCACTTTGCGCCGCATGATTTTGTGTTTTTCAGGATTTTTAGTGGCAGCAGACAGTGGACGCGAGGCGAGATCCTTCGTCGACTTGGCGTATGCATGTGTCTCATTTTAGGCCCAGACGGGTTGCAGCGCCGATATTACAATCAAATTCGCCACTGTCATGTGAATGGTGATCCTTCTGTATTTTTTCCCCCAGATTCACGGATCCAGAGGACAGCGCGTCCACAGCAGCCGCCAGAGGGTGTCATCACGACACTGTGGGACGATCCCGTGGAGACGGAGACTTCACCTCATCCGACCTCTCTCGTCCTACTGTTGGAGCTGGACCCGCCCACGCCACAGTGGCCGACGTGTTCTATATCTTGGTATGGGCCTCAGAAGGTGAACACGTACCCTTCTCGGCGTCTTCCGGAGGACATTTCCGCCAGAGCGTAGGCCAGACGGCGAGTACGACTGGAAGTCTGACGTCCCCTTGTAATGGTACTTGAATTACGTAACCATTATGGTACCTCACCTGAACCTCTCGATATCAGTAATATTCTAATGTATTTCTGTTAACTACTTAACATATTTCTGAGACAACATTCAGATTTGATTTCACTTTTGATACATCGATATGTTTATATTGCAATCATATTATTCTTATGTGTATTCTTTCTTTTGTCACTATGATCTTTGACGTACTTGTAACTCTGATTTTTGGGCGCGTAAGCGATTATTAGTGAAGTTAGTTGTTAACTTGTTAGAGAGTCGGACCTTGAGAAAGTCAAGTCGTGGACGTCATGTTGGAAAGACGAATATTGTCGTCAGCTTATAAAATGTAAACTTTAACAGTGACTGTGAGGAAGATGTTTTCAATTATGTTTTGTATTGTGAAGTGATGTTTAGCGTGTCACGTGATATTGCAATAAAAGCAATTAAAAGGAAGTGTAACTTAATTTCGGAGTGCTGATTATTTTTTTTACATTACCATTGTGCAGCAAAAGTGTAATATCCAAGAATGGTTTGAGAAGCGCATCTACAAAACTTTTGAATATAGCAGAATAAAACCTAGGCCCCTTTGCATCCGAGCTTGGAATCATAACCACCTAGATTTTCAACGATTGAGCCATGATTTTACGACGAGACCAGCGTGGGAAACACAAAAAGATGGGTGCCTAGTTTTTTCATTATTACATGAAATGACTATTAACTGTGCTATAATGAGACCTGCCACATAAAATGACTGACGTTGTCCGAAAATGCAGTATTTAGCAGCGTCAGCAACACCACAATCGTTATTAAATGCTGACCTTTGTTGTGGTAGGGTTGTTAGACCCTGCAACCCCAGCTTCCAGTCGATCAGAGCGTCCACACTCCTGCCTACCCCCAGCCCCCCCCCCCCCAATTTTCCAATTTTCGTGCTCTATTTACGACGACTGTCTGTAACTTTGGGGGCCAGTGGCCGGGGAGGGGGGGGGGGGGAGAAAAATGTTACGACGTAA
Source organism: Schistocerca piceifrons (assembly GCF_021461385.2). Taxonomy (NCBI): domain Eukaryota; kingdom Metazoa; phylum Arthropoda; class Insecta; order Orthoptera; family Acrididae; genus Schistocerca; species Schistocerca piceifrons. The sequence goes on from NC_060142.1 coordinate 431,010,267, forward strand.
CGTCAGCGTCGGCACGTTGGTCGGGAACGACAGATAAGAAAAGGCTGTGAGAATAGGTCAGCCAATCGTATGCTGACCGACCTCCCTCCAGGACGACAACGCGACAGCAGTGGCCCCTAGGTGAAGATGACATAAGCACCGTGCTCGACTGGTTGCATCCCACTTTTATGCCAGCTTCAATGTTAGCCACTTCGTTAGCCGATGCATCATAGCCTCTTCATTACCAATCTCTATATAGCACAGTTAGCGACCAGTAGTCACTGCAGTTCAGTTGACGGACCTTTGTCAGTAGCGGTCTCTAGGACCAGAAGTGTTACTTTTGTTTGTCTGTTCTAAAGAAGACTGATTATTTTGTACATCGTGCTTTGCTTGCGACACATCTGTGTAATTGCACTTATGGATGAATATGTATAAACGACTACAAGTATTCTCAGATCAAAGTTAAGTATTTGTACTTGTCTTGTAATAAAATTCATTAATACGCGTTGTTTGTCTAGCGAACCGAGTATGCATGATTCCTAGACACAACGTACAGGTAACGAAATTTTTAACGTAGAGCTACCGATCTAAGCTTCTGTAGCTGAGTGGTAAAGTTGTACTCAAACTGCAGCGGCACGCGGCCGACGACGCGTCCCACACGCGGCGTTTCGTGCACGACGGCGGATACGCCGACACTGCTGCGGAAGCGGACAGTAAGCTCACATTCAGAGGAGATGCGCGACTTGACGAAGCCCTACTTGGCGGTGTCGTTTCACGCGTCTGTCACGATCAATAGCGCTGCGCTTTTTTGTTTACGTTTCTATGGTAATGCTTCAGTGTTGGGCAGTTCTAGGCAGCAATAGCTTATACTATGTGCTGCAACAGCCCTTTTGAATTTCGCCGTTGAAAGCTGGTAACAGCTACTAGGGATATTTCAGAATGAGTTTTTCACTCTGCAGAGGAGTGTGCGCTGATATAAAACTTCCTGGCAGATTAAAACTGTGTGCCGGACCGAGACTCGAACTCGGGACCTTTGCCTTTCGCGGGCAAGTGCTCTACCATCTGAGCTACCGAAGCACGACTCACGCCCGGTCCTCACAGCCTTACTTCTGCCAGTATCTCGTCTCCTACGGTAGGAGACGAGATCTAAGCTCGTCTCCTACGGTAGGAGATGAGATACTGGCAGAAGTAAGGCTGTGAGGACCGGGAGTGAGTCGTGCTTCGGTAGCTCAGATGGTAGGCACTGTAGGAGGCGAGATACTGGCAGAAGTAAGGTTGTGAGGACCGGGCGTGAGTCGTGCTTCGGTAGCTCAGATGGTAGAGCACTTGCCCGCGAAAGGCAAAGGTCCCGAGCTCGAGTCTCGGTCGGGCACACAGTTTTAATTTGCCAGGAAGTTTCATATCAGGGATATTGTCTCGCCAAATGGAGAAAAGATAAATGTCTTGACTTAAAGAGAGCAGGCCATCTTCTGTTGTGAACTGTGTTTCATCGCTAAGACTATTCAGCCGATTCGCAACATACGAGCTCCCAGTGGAACGTATCAAGTTGCTGTGCCTGGCTGGGTAAGGTTCAAAACCTTCAGTGCACGAACATGTTATTTTAAAATCTGGTGCCGAAAATAAAAAGGATGTTCACTGAATCGCCAAAGAAACCGGTATAGGTATGCGTATTCGAATAGGGAGTTACGTTTATATAAGCGCAGTTGCTACAGTGGCAGGTTATCAAGATTTAAGTGAATCTGTACGTAGTGCTACAGTTGGCGCACGAGCGATGGGACACGGCATCTCTGAGGTAGCGATGAAGTGCAGACTCTGCCGTACGATTATTTCACGAGTGTACCGTCAACGTCAGGAATCCAGTAAAACTTCAAATCTCCGACATCGCTGCAGCCGGAAGAAGATCCTGACGGATCGGGACCAACGACGACGGAAGAGAATCGTTCAAATCTTCAGAAAATTGTTGCAGATTTCAATGCTGGGCCATCAACAAATGTCAGCATGCGAACCATTCAACGAAACATCATCGATATGGGTTTTCGAAGATCCGCTCGTGTGTCCTTGATGACTGTACGAAACAAAGCTTTACACCCCGCCTGGGCTCGTCAACATCGACTCTGGAAATATGTTGCCTGGTCGGACGAGTCTCGTTTCGGATTGTATCAAGCGGATGGTCATATACAGGTATGGAGACAACCTCATGAATCCACGGATCCTGCATGTCGGCAGAGGACTGTTCAAGCTGGCGGAGGCTCTGTAATGGTGAGGGTCTTGTGCAGCTGGAGTGACATGGGACCCTTGATACGTCAGATAGGACTCCGGCAGGTAACACGTACGTAAGCATCCTGTCTGTTCACATGTATCCATTCATGTCAATTGTGAATTCCGGCAGACTTGAGAAATTCCAGCAGGACAATTCGACACCCCACACGTCCACAATTGCTACAGAGTGGCTCAAGGAACACTCTTATGAGTTTAAACACTTACGCTGGGCACCAAACTGAACATGAACATGAATATTATTCACCATATGTGGGATGCCTTGCAACGTGCTGATCAGAAAAGATCTCCGTCCCTTCGTACTCCTACATGAACATTATTCACCATATGTGGGATGCCTTGCAACGTGCTGTTCAGAAGAGATCTCCATCCCTTCGTACTCTTACGGATTTATGGACACATCTGCAGGTTTCATGGTGTCAGTTCCCTACAGCACTACTTTAGACATTAGTCGAGTCCATGCCACGTCGTGTTGTGGCACTTCTACGTGATCGCGGTGCCCTACACGATATTACGCACGTATACTAGTTTCTTTGGCTCTTAAGTGTATGACATATTACTTCTACGGAATGTAGAAGACAATAATTCTAACAGTGATTCCAGTTTATTTGATACCCATTTCATTCACTTTTTCAAAACTGGAACTTCATAATAGGTTAAAACTGTGTGCTAGACTATGACTCGACTCAGGAACAAGTCCTTTTGCTGTAAAACTGATCCCATTTACGAAGCATAATTTCTTTTGTTTGAGTGCGAACGCGATTCTGACACAGTAAGACCAGGGTTTGACCTGCCCTCACAGCTTCATTTCTGCCAGTACCTCTTCTCTTACCCTCCAGACTTCACAGAAGTTCTCCTGCGTACCTCGAAGAAAGGATACCCTCAGGGTAGGTAGGAGAACTGTGAAGTATGTGAGGCAGCGGAAGAAGTGTATCTCTGAGGGCAGACCGTGGACAGCTCAGTCTGAGCAGCTGCCGGCGAATGGAAAACGCCCTAGTTTCGTGCCACGGTCCGGTACACATCTGTATCTACACTTAGGGGATTACGCTGCAATTCAGAATTAAGTGCCCGGTAGAAGGTTCATCTAACAACCTTCGAACTGTTACTCTACCGTTCCACTTTCCAATATCGTGCTGGAAAAACCAACACATAAGTCTATCCCTCCGAGCTCCTATATCTCTTTTTTTTATTATGAGGATCATTGCTCAATACGCAGGACGGCGTCAACGAAATATTTTCGCACTCCGAGCAGAAAGTTGGTGATCGAAATTTCGTAAGAGGAACGTGCCCCAGCGCAAAACGCCTTTCTTTAAATTATTGCTACCGCAACTCACATATTATACCCATTGCTCACTTCCTTATTTTTAAATAGTAAAAGACAAGCAATTTTTTCGATGTCCTCTGTCCGTACTATCTGATGGGGATCTCACACTACATAGCAATACTCCAGAAGATGACGGACTAGTGTAGTGTAAGCAGTCTCTTTAGTAGCCTTTTTGTAATTTCTAAGAGTTTTGCCAATAAATCGGTCTTTGGTTTGCTTTCCCCACAGTATTACCTATGCGACAATACCAATTTAAGTCATTTGTAACTGAAACCCTTAAATAATTAGTTGAAATCATTGTCTTCAGATTTGTCTGATTTATCGCGTAAGCGAAATTTATCGGATTACTGTTAGTACTCTTGTGCGTGACTTCACACTTTTCATTATTTAGAGCCAGTTGCCAATTTTCGTCCCATGTAGATATGTTGTCTAAATCGTTTTGCAACTGGCTTTGATAATCTGATGACTTTATTAGACGGTAGATGGTAGCATGATCTGCAAATAGTGTAAGAGGGCTGCTCGTACTGTCACCTATATCAGCTCAGGAACAGCATAGGGTCCGTAACACTCCCTTGGGGATCGCCAGATATTATTTCTGTTTCACTCGATGACTTTCCGTCAGTTACTACGAACTGTGACTTTTCTGACAAGAAATCACGAATCCAGTCGTAAAAATACTCCATTGATACGTAATTTGATCAGAAGTCGCTTGTGAGGGATGATTCCAAAGGTCTTCTGGAAATATGAAAATATTCAATCTATTTGACATCCTCTAACTATATCACTCATACATTACTTGCTTAGATTAACCTAGCGGGAATTTTCGGGGTTGTTTTATAATTCGATGAAGGACGTATGTTAAGAAGCTTGCATGAGCTTCCTGGGAGATGGATGGGGAATATCTAAACTGGAGCTTGTATCTGATGACAGAATCGTAGAAATAGGGGAAGAGTGTACCGGTGCTTGGTGAATAGAGAAAATAATTCAGATAAGAAATTTTTCTTTTTACAACGTAGGCAATCATACAGTTACATTAATACTCATAGTAATACTATATTACTACTATTATTATTATTACTATTACCGTATTGTTATCATTCTCATAATACTAACGCAAAGGGACAATTTACAAGAAAAAGAAAAGAAACAAGTGAAGTAGGAGGAGGAAAGGACAATGAAGAGTAAATGTAGAAGCGTTTGGAGTGCGTCTAAACATTAAGTAAAAGGGACGTGAGACAATTACTTGTGTAGAGGGACTTATTGGGAAGTCGAGACTGCGCAATTACAGTTTCACATGATAATCTACAGGTTTATTTCTCCGCAAAGGAAACGTGAGCATCTGTGATAATCTGCTGTCACGCACCTGCAAAAGGAAACGACTTATTGTTGATCACGCTCGCGGCAAAATTCTAGACAATGGGGAGAAATCCAAAATATTATATTCCGCATTTAAAAGACGATGCGGGCATGTCAACCTCTGACCGCCGCGCCTACTCATAAACCAAAAGTATTGGTTTACACGCCCTCGACATTGAGAACTTCGATCCGAATAAGCGACAATGCTCTGACTTTATACTTATTAGGTAATTTACCCCCCTCCCCATTAATCCATGGACCTTGACGTTGGTGGGAAGGCTCGCGTGCCTCAGCGATACAGAGATAGGCGTACCGTAGGTGCAACCACAACGGAGGGGTATCTGTTGAGAGGCCAGACAAACGTGTGGTTCCTGAAGAGCGGTAGCAGCCTTTTCAGTAGTTGCAGGGGCAACAGTCTGGATGATTGACTGATCTGGCCTTGTAACACTAACCAAAACGGCCTTGCTGTGCTGGTACTGCGAACAGCTGAAAGTAAGGGAAACTACAGCCATAATTATTCCCGAGGGCATGCAGCTTTACTGTATGGTTAAATGATGATGGCATCCTCTTGGGTTAAATATTCCGGAGGTAAAATTGTCCGCCATTCAGATCTACGGGCGGGGACTACTCAGGAGGACATTGTTATCAGGAGAAAGGAAAAACTGGCGTTCTACGGATCGGAGCGTGGAATGTCAGATCCCTTAACTGGGCAGGTATGTTAGAAAATTTAAAAAGGGAAATGGACAGGTTAAAGTTAGGTATAATGGGAATTAGTGAAGTTCGGTGACAGGAGGAACAAGACTTCTGGTCAGGTGAATACAGAGTTATAAACACAAAATCAAATAGGGGTAATGCAGGAGAAGGTTTCATAATGAATAGGAAAATAGGAATGCGGGAAGGCTAGTATAAACAGCATAGTGAACGCATTATTGTGGCCAAGCTCGATAGAAGCCCACGCCTACCACAGTAGCACAAGTTTATATGCCAACTAGCTCCGCAGATAACGAAGACATGGATGAAATGTATGATGAGATAAAATAAATTATTCAAATAGTGACGGGAGACGAAACTTTAATAGTCATGGTTGACTGGAACTCGACAGTAGGAAAAGGAAGAGAAGGAAACGTAGTAGGTGAATATGGAATGGGAGTAAGGAATGAAAGAAGAAGCCACCTTGTAAAATTTTGCACAGAGTATAACTTAATCATAGCTAACACTTGGTTCAAGAATCATAAAACAAGGTTGTACACACAAAATAACCCTGGAGATTCTGGAAGGTCTCAGATAGATTATATAATGGTAAGACAGAGATTCAGGAACCACGTTTTAAACTGTAAGACATTTCCAGGGGCAGATGTGGACTCTGACCACAATATATTGGTTATGAACTGTAGATTAAAAATGAAGAAACTGCAAAAAGGTGGGGATTTGAGGAGATGGGACCTCGATAAGCTGAAAGAACCAGATGTTGTACAGAGCTACAGAGAGAACATTCGAGAACAATTGACTAGAATGGGGGAAAGAAATACAGTAGAAGAAGAATGGGTAGCTTTGAGAGATGAAATAGTGAAGGCGGCAGAGGATCAAGTAGATAAAAAGACGACGGCTAATAGAAATCCTTGGGTAACAAAAGAGATATTTAATTTAATTGACAGAAGGAGAAAATATAAAAATGCAGTAAATGAAACAGGCAAAAACGAATACAAACGTCTCAAAATTGAGATCGACAGGATGTGCAAAATGGCTAAGCAGCGATGGCTAGAGGACAAATGTAAGGATGTAGAGGCCCACATCACTAGGGGTAAGATAGATAGTGCCTACAGGAAAATTAAAGAGACCTTTGGAAAAAAGGGAACCACTTGCATTAATATCAAAAGCTGAGATAGAAACCCAGTTCTAAGGAAAGAAAGGAAAGCAGAAAGGTGGAAGGAGTATATAGAGGATCTATGCAAGGTCGATGTTCTTGAGACAATATTATAGAAATGGAAGAAAATGTAGATGAAGATGAAATAGGAGATTTGATACTGTGTGATGAGTTTGACAGAGCACTGAAAGTCCGAAGTCGAAACAAGGCCCCGGGAGTAGACAACATTCCATTAGAACTACTTACAGCCTTGGGAGAGCCAGGCCTAACAAAACTCTACCATCTAGTGAGTAGGATGCATGAGACAAGCGAAATACCCTCAGACTTCAGGAAGAATATAATAATTCCAATCATAAAGAAAGCAGGTGTTGACAGATGTGAAAATTACCGAACTATCAGATTAATAAGCCACGGTTGCAAGACACTAACACGAATTCTTTACAGACGAATGGAAAAACTGGTAGAAGCCGACCTCGGGGAAGATCAGTTTCGATTCCGTAGAAATGTTGGAACACGTGAGGCAATACTGACCCTAGGGCTTATCTTATAAAATAGATTAAGGCAAGGCAAACCTACGTTTCTGGCATTTGTAGATTTAGGGAAAGCTTTTGACAACGTTGACTGGAATACTCTCTTTCAAATTCTGAAGGTGGCAGGGGTAAAATACAGGGAGCGAAAGGCTATTTACAATTTTTACGGAAACCAGATGATAATTACAGGAGTCGAGGGGCGTGAAAGGGAATCAGTGGTTGGGAAGAGAGTGAGACAGGATTGTAGCCCATCCCCGATGTTATTCAATCTGTATATTGAGCAAGCACTAAAGGAAACAAAAGAAAAATTAGGAGTAGGAATTAAAATCCATGGAGAGAAATAAAAACTTTGAGGTTTGCCGATGACATTGTAATTCTGTCAGAGACAGCAAAGGACCTGGAAAAGCAGCTGAACGGAATGGACAGTGTCTTGAAAGGAGGATATAAGACGAACATCAACAAAAGCAAAACGAAGATAATGGAATGTAGTCGAATTAAGTCGGGAGATGCTGAGGGAATTAGATTAGGAAATGAGACACTTAAAGTAGTAAAGGAGTTTTGCTACTTGGGGAGCAAAATAACTGATGATGGTCGAAGTAGAGAGGATATAAAATGTGGACAGGCAATGGCAAGGAAAGCGTTTCTGAAGAAGAGATATTTATTAACATCGAGTATAGATTTAAGTATCAGAAAGTCGTTTCTGAAAGCGTTTGTATGGAGTGTAGCCATGTATGGAAGTGAAACATGGACGATAAATAGTTTAGACAAGAAGAGAATAGAAGCTTTCGAAATATGGTGCTACAGAAGAATGCTGAAGATTAAATAGGTAGATCACATAACTAATGAGGAGGTATTGAATAGAATTGGAAAGAAGAGAAATTTGTGGCACAACTTGACTAAAAGAAGGGATCGGTTGGTAGGGCATATTCTGAGGCATCAAGGGATCACCAATTTAGTATTGGAGGGCAGCGTGGAGGTTAAAAATCGTAGAGGGAGACCAAGATATGAATACAATAAGCAGATTCAGAAGGATGTAGGTTGCAGTAGGTACTAGGAGATGTAGAAGCTTGCACAGGATAGAGTAGCATGGAGAGCTGCATCAAACCAGTCTCTGGACTGAAGACCGTAACAACAACAGGTACTTTATGTGGAATGCGTCCGCCTCCGCAGCTGTGCGATCGGCGCGGCTCACCACCGCGCTGAGGAACTGGTTTTTACTCCCAGCACTGCCGGTAGAGCAGGAAAATTTGCCTGAAGAAAGGTCGCGCTGGCCAATAAATATGCAACAACTGGAAATAATTTCAACCGACGTCAGGCATTCCACGTAAGAGTTAAATGAGTTTGCGACGGTATCTGGCTTGAGTTAAACTTCTGAGGCCGAAAAAACACGAAACTTTTAGAGTTTTCTCAGTTCCTCGATTATAAATCGAGAACGGTACATGCTTCATAAAATTTCCAAAATACCAAAGTGAAACAACATATTATTTTGCGTAGAATGACTCAAAAGTTTAAACTTGTTCAGCATTTTAGCTACGATCTATCGTAAAAGATCGTAAATTTGGCGCAACGTTAGTTATGCTGATTGTCCATGCCTTTAACTCAAACACGGCTACTCTAAATGAAATTTGTCATTCATGAATGTTCCATAGCATAAAATTCTGCCTAAAAGTAGCTGCAAGATTTTAAAAATCATTCACTCCTTTGCGAAGCTACAAATAAGAGCATGAAAATATTCGTAGTACTCAATTCTTGCTAAGATTTTTTTTGTGACGCTAAATTACTTTTGAACACGAAGTCGTCCAAATATGCAAATGGTATCAAACTGATGTGGAGAAATTGAGTAAGTGATTTTATTCTCATGACCTATACCCTCAAGCAATGTTCGTCATATACATTAGCACTGGAGTGTTGCGATAGGGGACAGGGGGGATACATCAACTGCCAATAGGCTTATGAAAAAGGTAAAAGAAGCATGGAAAATATTCAAGGGTGAAAACCGTAAGGAAGTGTCGTTACAGAGGAAGGGCTGAGTAATGCCATACTATACCTCGTTTGTCATAAAGATAAACCCGATGTAAACAGATACAAACGCGATGATTGTTCTCCAACCTTAGCGCACGTGTACTGGTGTTGTTACGCTCTTGAAAGTACGCCCTGCTTATATATTAGTTTCTTTACTATTGTCTTACTGTAAATGAGACTTTAACATATTGTAGTGAATTAATGGGCACCAACGTTTTCATTGACACGCTTTAGCTACGTACTTTTTATTTCAAAAATTGTGTACAGCGCTGTCTCTAAAGGGCGAGAAACGACTTGTTCTTAATGATTTTTTACAAGATTACAGAGAAAATCGGCTTTGAAGTTTCTCGAGAAATTGTACTGAAGTTAAGCCCTTCAGTAAAAGATATGCATGGGTTACAGAAGAAGTGACAAAAGCCATGGGGTACCTCCTAATCCCTTGTTTAACCCCCTTTTTCCCGGCGTAGTGTAGCAACTGGACGTGACATGTACTCAACGAATCGCTGGAAGTTCTCTGTAGAAATATTGAGCCATGCTGTGTCTGCAACCTTTACAATTGCGAAAATGTTCCGGTGCAGAATTTTATGTACGGACTGACTTCTCGATCGTGATCCGCAAATGTTCCATGGTATTAGTGTCAGCCTGTCTGGGTAGCCAAATCACTCGCTCGAACTGTTCAGAATATTCTTCAAAGGAATCGCGAACAACTGTGGGCCAGTGACATGGCACATTGTCATCCATAAAAATTCCAGCGCTGTTTCGGGACATGAAGACTATGAATGGCTGCAGATAGTCTCCAAGTAGCCGAAAATAACCGTTTCCTGTCAATGATCAGCTCAGTTGGACCAGAGGACTCAGTCCACTAAATGTAAATGCAGCCACACCATTATGGAGCCGCCACCAGCTTGCACAGTGTCTTACTCACAACTTAGGTCCATGGCTTCGTGGTGTCTACGACGCACTCGAACCTTACCATCAGCTCTTACTTACTGAAATCGGGACTCATCTGACCAGGCTACTGTTTTCCAACTGGTATGGTCACGAGCCCAGGAGAGGCGCTGCAGGCGACGTCGTGCTGTCAGCAAAGGCACACGCGTCGGTCGTCTGCTGCCATAGCCAATTAACGCCAAATTTCACGGCACTCTCACAACAGATAAGTTCGTCGTACGTCCCACATTTATTTTCACGGTTAATTAACGCAGTCTTGCATGTCTTTTAGCACTGACAACTGTACGCAAACGCCGCTGCTCCCGGTCGTTATGTGAAGTTCGTCGGCAACTGTGTTATCCGTTGTGAGATCTTATGCCTGAAATTTCGTACTCTGGGCACACTCTTGACACTATGTGTCTCAGAATACTGAATTCCATAATGATTTACGAAATGGAATGTTCCGTACGTCTGGGTCCAACTACCATTCCGCTTTCAAAGTCTGTTAATGATACCCGCGCGGCCATGACCAAGTTAAAAACCAGTGACAGTGACAGTGACAACTCAAAACACTGAACTTGACAATGAAGAAGATGACGAAAACAGAAACCGTAAGTGAAACATATAATGTAAATAGATACACACACACACACACACACAAACAACCTTTCATATAAATTATTGATCTCAAGGATAGCCACAAGAGATTGGAAATCGTAATTTTTTCGTAAATATTTTGCCTACATTAAGTTGTATATAGTTGCAGGTGACGAACTGTAACGAAAAACTGTAAAGAAAAACAGACACTATATAAACGTAATACAGCAGGAAAACCACATCATTTGATAAGAAGGTATGAATACACAATTTTATGTGCTTCTCAAAAACCTGTAATTACGATTTAGAAACTAATATTTGTATATATTTAAACAGTAAAGAACATTCCTATTGTTTAGCAGCCACAACAATAAAAATAACACTGATGATGCTGCAACTGCAGTGAAACATGTCTGGGACAAAAAACAAAATCGTGTTTTGATGTAGGCGGACCCCACTCAAAAACATATGTTAAGTTGGAAACGATTTCACATAAACCATCTGAGTACAAATGACATTGAACTGCCCTTTTATACCTCGTGTATGCGATATTACCGCCATCAGTATATGAACATACAGCTCTTCCATGAGTTGCCACCTCGGAGTAATCAGTAGCCTTGGTGATTGGTAGTCGGTTATTCAGTGCTGGTACAAATGCCGCTGTTATCATTTTTTCCCCTCAGTTTGAATACTTGGATCATTTAAATATAAAATCCGAGGAATATGTGCTAATTAACTCTCATCTAGTCATCATTTTTTTGGAATATGTACGTCTTCATGTTTCTAATTACATATCGCATGCAAAATTCCAGATTTCATGGCTAATATAGATTCTTAATTATCGATCTTTTATAAAACCTAATTATAAAACATTTTTTAATAAAGAAAGCATAACAAATTACATTTTGGGACAAAACTGAAGAATCAGTTACTCTTTATTTGGTTTATGTCCATTGTTTTATACCACACGAGCCGGAATGAAGGCGTCTTAGAAACATGAAAAACAATAATTTTTACAGCATCAAGCACGCCATAAAATTGCTGAATTTCCGCAGTAGCTACTGTATCCTTGCAATATGAAGCCAACAGAACTAATCTAGAACCAAGTTCAGTGATTTGTCGCGGGAAATAACAAGACAGTTAAGCTGATGCACGAACTGATGCACGAAGCGTTGTCACACGTCACTGCCGAAAGCTGGCGGGATATATAACGTCGTAAAGGAAGAGGAGAAAAGGTTGATCTTGTGTGGATTTGTGGATTCCGTTGTTAATCGCTTAGTTACATACACTAATGGACCATAACATTATGACAACTGGCCACCGCCACGTTGGATGTAGTCTGGCAGCGTTTCGGGCACGTGACGCGGTAACAGAAGAATGTAAGCGAAATAGACACAGACGGGGTCCACCCTGGCGAAGATATTGGCTGAAAATGGGGAAATCCATTGAGATAAGCGAATTTGACAAAGCGAAAGTTATTATTACGCATAACCTGTGAGCTAGTATCTTGAAAACAGCGAAGGTGGTCGCATTTGCTCGTGGTGCAGTCGTGGCCATCTACAGAAAGAGGTAGGAGGACAGTGACAGTACCACTTAGCCCTAAATAGTTGGACGTCCACTACTCTTCACAGAGCGAAGAATTCGGGTGTTTGTCTGCTCTGTGAAGTAGGATTAATGGTAATCTGTAGCATCTCTGCCGAAAGCGCACAATGCTGGTGCATAGACAAGTGTTTCGGAGCACACCGTTCATCGTACATTGTTGAACATGGAGCTCCGCAGCAGACCACATGTGTTCATTTGTTGACCCAACGACATGGTCAGTTACGATTGCAGTGGGCACGGGACCATCAGGATTCGACCGTCGATCGATGGAAAACGCTCGGCTCATCGGATGAATCACATTTTTGCTACACTAAATCAATGGTCGTCTCCACGAACGCCGTCATCGAGGTGGACGGACGCTTGAAACGCGCAGTACGCCACGAATGCAGGTTGGAGGGAGCAGTATTCCTCTATGGGAGATATTCTTCTGTGCTTGCACAGGCGACCAAATTCACCTCATGTAAATCCTACAGAACCCACCGAGCTCGCTATCGGGCGTCCACAGCGCGTACACAAACCAGCGGTCAGTTGCGCCTTTCCTTTCCCAAATGCTGAATGAAAATTTCGTTAATGAACTACTTTTCATAAAAGTTTTGTCTAAAAGATTAACTTTGTAGATTTTCCATTCAGTTCCAATTCTCAACTGTTCGTTAATAACAATGTCTAATAACGTGGATATATCCATATACTTACCTTCTGCTAATGAATACAAGATTGAAGTGCAATTGGATTTGAGATTATTCGACAGTGAGCCTCCACATCTCACTTGGTATTTAAAAGTTTTAAAACAGTCTAATCCGGACTCACATTGCAGCTCGTGATGTCCGATAGCTAAAAGTGTATCAGGCCGGCGCGTGACACTCAAGCATCTCACGTGGAAAGATTTATTTAAGTAATGGAAAAGCAGCGCGATGAATTTCAGCTCGCAATAGCGGAGTGCTGTTGCGAGGCATAGTCTAGCTATCTGTTGTCACACTGTTTAAAGGAACATTTGCACGCTGAGCGGTTATTTAGGAAACAGTCGTAGTTATAAGTTGAAAAACAAAGATATATGAAAAAAACCACAGATGAAATCCACGGCTGTGCAAGCATTGCCCACAGCCGCTGGAAAACAGAGGAAGAATTACGATCGTCAGATGACGATAGTATAGGTTACATTCTGTTGGATAGGTCCTGTACAGATCGGACGTGTGTGGTACACCGCCATTAGCATTATATTATTTCAATATTTTATTCACGAGTTGCAATCATCGGCACTCGTAATCACATGATGTAAGTGTATTTTTAAACTATGTTTCTGTATCAGAATATAATTATTACTAATGCATGTATGTTTTATTTTGTGTCACTAGTTATTTGTAAGCGTGTTGGATGTCTTGGCTTGGCAAAGAAAGGATCCGTAAATTGAAAAGATAGTCGTCCAGCACGAACCATCGACGTCTTCGGGTGCTAATCTCAAATACGAAGTCCGATATATAAAAGGTGAAGCTGCAAGAGCGCTGTCATAATTAACATAACGGACAAAGATGCCTTGCCCAAGCACATAAAAAAGGAAAGTATGTAAAATATCAAACATAATATTACGTACTGTTATCTCTCTCTCTTCTGTGTATGTAAAGTTCAGATACGAAAAAGACCAATATATATATATATATATATATATATATATATATATATATATATATATATATATATATATATATATATACATATATATACTCCTGGAAATGGAAAAAAGAACACATTGACACCGGTGTGTCAGACCCACCATACTTGCTCCGGACACTGCGAGAGGGCTGTACAAGCAATGATCACACGCACGGCACAGCGGACACACCAGGAACCGCGATGTTGGCCGTCGAATGGCGCTAGCTGCGCAGCATTTGTGCACTGCCGCCGTCAGTGTCAGCCAGTTTGCCGTGGCATACGGAGCTCCATCGCAGTCTTTAACACTGGTAGCATGCCGCGACAGCGTGGACGTGAACCGTATGTGCAGTTGACGGACTTTGAGCGAGGGCGTATAGTGGGCATGCGGGAGGCCGGGTAGACGTACCGCCGAATTGCTCAACACGTGGGGCGTCAGGTCTCCACAGTACATCGATGTTGTCGCCAGTGGTCGGCGGAAGGTGCACGTGCCCGTCGACCTGGGACCGGACCGCAGCGACGCACGGATGCACGCCAAGACCGTAGGATCCTACGCAGTGCCGTAGGGGACCGCACCGCCACTTCCCAGCAAATTAGGGACACTGTTGCTCCTGGGGTATCGGCGAGGACCATTCGCAACCGTCTCCATGAAGCTGGGCTACGGTCCCGCACACCGTTAGGCCGCCTTCCGCTCACGCCCCAACATCGTGCAGCCCACCTCCAGTGGTGTCGCGACAGGCGTGAATGGAGGGACGAATGGATACGTGTCGTCTTCAGCGATGAGAGTCGCTTCTGCCTTGGTGCCAATGATGGTCGTATGCGTGTTTGGCGCCGTGCAGGTGAGCGCCACAATCAGGACTGCATACGACAGACGCACACAGGGCCAACACCCGGCATCATGGTGTGGGGAGCGATCTCCTACACTGGCCGTACACCACTGGTGATCGTCGAGGGGACACTGAATAGTGCACGGTACATCCAAACCGTCATCGAACCCATCGTTCTACCATTCCTAGACCGGCAAGGGAACTTGCTGTTCCAACAGGACAATGCACGTCCGCATGTATCCCGTGCCACCCAACGTGCTCTAGAAGGTGTAAGTCAACTACCCTGGCCAGCAAGATCTCCGGATCTGTCCCCCATTGAGCATGTTTGGGACTGGATGAAGCGTCGTCTCACGCGGTCTGCACGTCCAGCACGAACGCTGGTCCAACTGAGGCGCCAGGTGGAAATGGCATGGCAAGCCGTTCCACAGGACTACATCTAGCATCTCTACGATCGTCTCCATGGGAGAATAGCAGCCTGCATTGCTGCGAAAGGTGGATATACACTGTACTAGTGCCGACATTGTGCATGCTCTGTTGCATGTGTCTATGTGCCTGTGGTTCTGTCAGTGTGATCATGTGATGTATCTGACCCCAGGAATGTGTCAATAAAGTTTCCCCTTCCTGGGACAATGAATTCACGGTGTTCTTATTTCAATTTCCAGGAGTGTATATATATATATATATATATATATATATATATATATATATATATATATATATATAAATTATATTTATAACTGGTTAGTCAAAGTGATTATTATGGCAATACTGAGGATTTCAGCCCAGTTGTCAATCGTGTGATTATTGCCATGACATGTTTCGGAACATTATCCCATTTTCAAGTGCTAAAAACAATGAAACAATCGTTATATTAGCAGACATACAATGGTTACAGGCTTTCTGAGTTATACCCTACCGTAATAAACTTTTTATGCCATTAGGCCTCGTCACAACTTAAAACAAGCTGCATAAGTGCATTGTCACTTATTTTGGCCAAAAGTGGAGACTGATTTGTATGATTATGGAACAGTGATCATCTACTAATTCACATTACATTAAGTGAAACAGTAACTGTTTTGAAATATTTTTTGATTTTAATTAGTTCAGTAGCTTTGTGTTTTTCATCGGAAACCTACGTACTGAAATTTCGTATAAAGTTCACACTGCAATGTAGTTATCATATGTGGTAGGTCACATGCGTATTGTTCGTAAGGATTGCATACAGCTGCGTAATTATGCTCGTAGATACTTTAAACATAGGCGTTTTATCCTCAATACAATTAAAGTTTACATACACCACTAGTCAGAATAAAGTTGCATCACGTACACAGTCAGGCTGAAGTCGAAATATCTCACTGAAAACTGAAACTACCCATCGCACACAAGCATGAAAGCAGTACGAAGGTGTACTGAACTGAAAAAAGCAAAACAGAGGCAGTGAATGGTCCAAGGAAAAGAAGTGCAGCATAGAGCAGGCTGTAAGCACAGCGGCGTCGTGGTTAAGTGGTCAAGGTTTTGGACTACCAAGCTGGGCAGCAGTGTTCAAACCTCCTCTGAGTAAATACTTTTTTTCGCTGTTCTGTACGTCTACTCTAGCAGCTGAAAGAATGTGGGTTTCGAATTGGAACCACAAATGTTTGACGACAAGGCGACAAGTCATCCAAAACCACCACCAGAAAACATGTCTGGTGTGTCATTCACGGCATTAGTGTCATATGATAGGAATGTGTTACCAACGCACCTAATTCGTAGGTCCGGTAATGTAACATATGCCTCCTTGCCCGATTTAGGTGTTCGCATGAATGTGATTGAGATCACTCCCAAGGAAATAGTGAAAACATAATAGTTTGACACATAAGCTGCAACAAATGAACGCAACTGTTTCACAATCACACAGTATCTCTGTGCTCTGTCAGAACATATATTTTAACGTTTTTGAAGTTGCCTTCCGTTTTGGAAGTTTTAACTGTTGAATGTGTTGTGGATTGGCAGGAGACCAATCCACTAAATTGAGAGGAAGCCGAAAGGCGCGCGTTTAAGCTCACGCAGGCTGGCGTGAGGTCTGGAACAGGACAAGGTAATTAGAACTTAGAAAAAAGGAGGTAACTGGTAGAATACTTAACTTTAATCCATTAATGTTGAACGTAGTTCTTGTCTGTACATTATTTACAATATCAATAGTAACTGATAATGGCACCTTGCTAGGTCGTAGCAAATGACGTAGCTGAAAGCTATGCTGACTATCGTCTCGGCAAATGAGCGTGTAATTTGTCAGTGAACCATCGCTAGCAAAGTCGGCTGTACCACTGGGGCGAGTGCTAGGAAGACTCTCTAGACCTGCCGTGTGGCGGCGCTCGGTCTGCAATCACTGATAGTGGCGACACGCGGGTCCGACGTATACTAACGGACCGCGGCCGATTTAAAGGATACCACCTAGCAAGTGTGGTGTCTGGCGGTGACACCACAGAATGCCTTTGTCATAACACAGTTCACACCCTTTTATCTGTTGTTTTCATTTCTTTGAGGCCTCTATGTGGTATCTCACCTGCTCTCACTATTCATCACGTTTACTTGCGACAGTAACGTATTCTTACCACATGACCCATGTTGTATAAACAATGTATAGTATGAAAACTGCCAAGACAACAGAAAGAGAACAAATATTTCAATGACCGGACGGACAGTTCACAATGTCGGGAAAAAAAGACGAGTGAGTTCTGAAGACGGCTTGTTGGCATTACAGTCCAACACCGCAACCACTTAACCACGACACCGCGGCTGTGCAGCATCCCTCAATATTGCACATCTTAAGCCTGCACCGTTCAGTGTTTCTGCATTGCTTTTTTTCACAATTCAGTAAATCCTACTGGTGTCATGCCCGTTCTGTGTTCAGTTTTTGACAGGCTATCCACTGGACAATCCTACCACTAAATCTGAGCGGGGTGCATTGTGGAGTTTCCTTTGTGAGAAGCTAACCTATAAACTCTGTTTGAAAACTTTCACTTAGACATCCAAATACTTAGAAAGTATAAATTAGAAAACTTACATCAGAATGGCGAATGTTCGACAGAAATGAAAATAACATATGCGTCGAAAGGATGTGTGTTAGGAAGTGTTATGTCCTGAATATACGAGGGTTATCCAGAAAGTAAGTTCCGATCGGTCGTGAAATGGAAACCACTGGAAAACTCCGGTAAAGAATGAAAAGCACCAGTTTGCTTTTGCTCTACAATATTGTAGAACAAAAGCAAACTGGTGCTTTTCATTTATTATAATGTTGTTCTGCCAACAACCGACGGAAGATTCTGTTAATATAATCCGGTAAAGCTTTGCACAGATGTTCTGAGCAGTGTCTCTGGTATGTCCGTCGCTCTTTTCAGTTTTGAGTGCACAGTGAGCACGTACAGATTCGTAGGGAATAGCGTCTCCCGCGATGTATGAGGGCCTGGCTAGAGATTTCGCCTGTGTCATGCAGCCCACATAATAACACAACTGTCGAGCATGTCATTCTTCATGTCAATTCTCGGTCGCACACTGCAGGGGTAATGAAGACGCTCCTTCACCGTTTCCGATTAGAAGCGTTTGATCACCGTCAATACAGTCCGTAATTGGCACCCCCTTAGTCTCATCTCTGCTGGCTATGAAGACAAATTTTTCCACAGAAAACGATCTGTAGACCTGTGCAGATAACTGGCCGAAAACCCAGGCGGCTGCTTTCTATGACGAGGATATTGGAAAGTTGATACAACACTATGACATCACTCGAAGTAGGAGCGGTGACTATGCACAGAAGTAGGTGGAAGGTGTACCTAACTGGTGTAAATAAAACGTTTCTGGTTTTCACTTCAGTTACCATTTCGCGACCGATCGGAACTTACTTTCTGGATAAGCCTCGTACGTGAACAATTTGTCAGATAGCGTCAGCAGCACTATTAGAATGTTCACTGGCGATGCCCAATCCATAGGAATGTCTTGTAATTGGACGACGCTAAAGGAAGTGCAGAAATAATTACTGTAATGAATAACACCTCTTTCAATTTGGTTAAAACCAATGCAATGCCTATAAAAAGACAAAGAACCCGCTATAATTCGGTTTCAAGATTAGTGGCGATATCTGGAGTAGGTTAAAGTATTGTTCCTAGAAAACGGTGTAACTACGAACGTGTGCTTTTTGGTCGGTACTTGAGCCTAATACCCGACTTTAGAACCACACGAAGGAATGCGCACTAGAGACAAACTGTTTCTGCTGCTCTCTATAGGTTTTGTTGTCATAACACGTAATTTGTGTTTCGTGCAGTATTTGTTGATGTTCCGCGTTCTACACATTTAAATGCAGTATAATATATTAAAGCCACTTGGAATACATTGCTAATTCTTCAGGAGCAGAGTTTTATGTTGAGTGAAACACTACAATTTTTTAAAACTATTCATTTAACGTGGGCGATTAAGCCGTACTTTGTCGTTCATACACCGCTTTGTACCTTGAAATGTAAGATGTTTTTGCTATAGAACACGTAATATCTGAAAATGAACTGTGTTTCTTTAACGTATTAACAATTTTACCAGTCTTGGAAATGCAAATTTGTGTTATTTTCCAATAGCTTCCGTGTAAAAATGTATTTAAAACGGAATTGGTTCTTGATAATGCTTCTCCTAAATTTGAGTTCGTTTACTGATTATTGGTGTCTAGTAGAGTACTAATGTAACAGATGGACAAGTAAATACAGTATTGACAAGATTCTTTCAATTACAACGCTTTCAGATTTCAATGGCGTATTTGTTCCCAGGTACATTATCATGCCGTACCTTGGAAACAGGTTTCGCATTTGGAAAAACGATAATTTTTGGGAGTAACTTTTGAGAAAGTCTGCAGCCTATAAAAAGTGAATGCATTCATTTAAAAAAATGTAATAATAAACTGCATTAAATTTGTATCGAAGGGCTGGGTAGATGGGAAAGTCTGATAAGGTGCAATACTCTCCCCCACATTAAGTCGTGTAGGTTTTTTGGAGGTTTCTGGGAAAGTGCAGTGCAGTGCACTTATTTTGCTGGTGTTTGGAGTCCTTATCAAACAGGCACGACGGCACGCAGTGCTCCTTAAAACACACACACACACACACACACACACACACACACACACACACACGAATATAATTACACATTCAGAAATTCTTATATGGAGCAGCAGGATTTGTCAAGCAGATATGGTTTCATTTTGTGTTTGACGTTAATTTTATTATCGATTACATTCTGTAAATCATTGGTCAAAGATTTTTATTACTGAATACCTCACTCCTTTCTGTGGCACACTATGGCTGATTGTAAGTGATGGATAGCGTAAATCATCTCCCCTTCTACAGCGTGGAACGCTTGAAAGTCGCCCACCTCCCCTCTGAATGCGAAAGCAATATTTCGACCTCTGAAACAGGGTAAATAGCTACAATAGTTGACCGTTTTATGCAACAAACGATTATTAGCATTTTTCTGTCAGTATTTCAATTTATCTCATCAATTAAGTTAGACGTTTGTCTTTGCGGTATGCAAAATGACTTCGTCGATAAAAGAACGAATTGAAATTGTGGAAGCGTGTGTGAAACAAGTTCGATTAAGGAAACTCGGGAAATTTTCGTGATCAAGTACCCTGGTAGAGGACTGCCAGTACGAGAGCAATACAGAGTTTGTATAAAAATTGGCACACCTACGGATCTGCGCAAAATGTAAAACGACAAAGAATTCCCTCAGTTCGCACATCACAAGTTATTGCAGACATTTCGCTGAAGAATTATTCAGAAACAAAAGAAGTCTACACGTAAACAGGCCCAACAGACGCACGAAAGTAGGAGGAGCAGCCAGAGGGTATTGAAAAGTCTTAATGTGAAGCCACATCGTGTGGCCGTTGTGCAGTAATAACGGGAGGATGACAGTCATAAACGTGTAGATTACTGCACGTGGATTTTGAACTTCGCAGAACACGAGGTACTGGTTAGTGGAGAATCCTAACATTGCTTATTAACAACCACTCCATGATGAAAAAATCGGCGTTTGGTGGGGTGCAACAGGAACGCGCATCATTCGACCGATATTTTTTGACACTACACTTAACACGTTTGCATGTATGGAAATATTTGATACATTTTGTGCTCAACTCACTGAATATGGAAGACAATACTGCTTCTTCCAATACGATGGGGCAACATGCCATGCGTATAAGGTATCCCTGTAACGAATCCATGATATCTTCACTGAGGAACGAACTATCAGCAAACATTTTTAGCCATCACGTTAGCCAGTGATTTTTTTCCTGTGGGGCACTTGAAGAGTAAGGTCTTTGAAACAAATCCATGCACAATACAGGAACTGAATGACAACATCAGCCATGAAGTTGCCATCATCGATATCCAAACTTATCGCCGGGTGTCTCTGAATATGCTTAGACGAGTTAGACGTGCACAGCTGTGTATTGATGCAGCAGGAGTTCACTTTCAGCATCTTCCATAAACGTATTTTTCACTGTACTTTTCATTGTAAATAAATGGTAAGCCCATTTCAGCTCTTCGTTTCTGTAATTTCACTGCGTTCCTTTGTACTTACATAGGCTAATTTTATCTGCGCAACCATGTATTATTATATTAACTATGAATGCTACCGTTGTTTGCCAACTGAGGTTGATTGTTGACAACAAACGTCATATGGGCGTAAATGTACCATACTGTGAGGCTATTGTCAGTATGCGCAATTGTTTGAAGAGCTGACTGCAAGAGTTTTCTAGAGTGACATTACACATTATACTCTGTGCACGCTTTTAGGAAACGAACACTCCTTCCTCAGTGATGAGTTACAGCAAAACATGATGCAATGAGACATCAGTGAATGAAAACTGGTAAAGTAAGTCAACGATTCTACATTTCATCTCAAAAATCTAATATTATGTGCAATGCATCATATGCAGAGCTCAGAGTTGTTACGAAGATTTGGAATATGTGACTCAGAAGTCACATTCTTGTCAGTATAAAGTTTCATAAATTCAAAATATTATAACTGATTTACTCTCAGGGATTATTTATAATGGTGTTATCTGTCTTTGTGCAGTTCTGGATTGCATGTTTTGTGTTTCATGTGAAGTCAGTTAAAATCCGTTTGCAGAGTACCATTCACTAATTTTCAAGAATTTTTTTACGTCTTGGATATGTAATGGAACATCATTCACATATAACAAAAGGAAGAGTGGCTCAATACTGATCCTTATGGTATAGCTGTTGCAGTTTTCTACATTCCGAAGATGGTTTTTCTTTGTGTAAATTCCCTGATGTCCTTAATGCAACACATTACACCCTGTCAGTTATAACCACTAACCAGCAAGGTCTCTGATACCATAACAGTTGATATTCATTAGGAGAATCGTGTGAACTGCAAAGTTAAATGCTTTTGACAAGTCACGGAAGATACCAGCTGGTAATATTTTGTCAGTTAAGTTTTGTGTTCCCTGGTTTCTGAATTGAAACTTATCAAGCCTTAATAGTGGTTACTCCCTGCACTTCATATCCGTCAAATGTCGAAGCACATTTTGGACTAAAGTCTAGACAGGCACTAATGCTTCGTTGATGACTACAACCTTGAGAACCATGTGGCATCTGCAGTCACGGAAACATTACCAATTTCTGAATGGATATTTAAATTAAAATTGATACCTAGTCCACAGCCTGACCCACAGAAATGTCTGGGACCCCCTTCTCAAATAAACCAAGTGCCATTGCTCGTAAAGTAGTAGCTATAAAAGTTTTATTTGCGTATTTGATAACGCGCTTACAACCACCTTAACAGAAAGTCGATATTTATAATCCTCTCTAGAAGGCATTGAAAACATCAAAGTTATATGAAACGGAAAAAGTAATAAATATTTCCTCGTCTGAACTACTAAATAACAACAAAAATGAGTCGGTTACTTTCCTCACTAACACGTTTTGATTCATATCTTTTCATATTGCAGTTTCGCCATAGTTACCGTTTTTGGGGTTTTATGGCTGCCTGTTTAACCTGTCATAAATCCACCAGTATTTTTCTACCTTTTTTTTGTTTTTTAGGTCTTAATTAATCATGCCCACACAAGAACGTGCTCGGCATCTGTTCGTCGACATTTATTTTGCACAGCATTGTCATTCATCAGCCGACTGGATGCAAGAGCAGCGCCCACTGAATAACTGTCATTAATTTCTTTGAAAATTGATTGATGACATGAATGTAAAATTCAGTTTTGGAACTGACATAGTGTTTCTAAAAGTTGTATAAATTTCGGTTGCAGATGAAAACCACATTTACATAATTAAACTGTTCTTCAGGCTTATGTTCCTTTACTCTAAAACCATCTAGCTACTTAATTATATTATGCCGTTTTCTGATTGTTACTAAACTGACACTACAATAAGGCTGACAAAGTGAGGAGAGTTTTCATTATTTAGCTTAAAATACCAAAAATGCACTTTGCAAATCGTTTGATTTACGTCGATCTCTTGTAGAATTTTAGAACATGTTTTTTGCTCGCGTATCATGTCATTTCTGGAAACCCAGAATCTACTATGTAGGAATCAACATGGATTCCGGAAACAGCGATCGTGTGAGACCCAACTCGCCTTATTTGTTCACGAGACCCAGAAAATATTAGATACAGGCTCCCAGGTAGATGCTATTTTTCTTGACTTCCGGAAGGCGTTCGATACAGTTCCGCACTGTCGCCTGATAAACAAAGTAAGAGCCTACGGAATATCAGACCAGCTGTGTGGCTGGATTGAAGAGTTTTTAGCAAACAGAACACAGCATGTTGTTATCAATGGAGAGACGTCTACAGACGTTAAAGTAACCTCTGGCGTGCCACAGGGGAGTGTTATGGGACCATTGCTTTTCACAATATATATAAATGACTTAGTAGATAGTGTCGGAAGTTCCATGCGGCTTTTCGCGGATGATGCTGTAGTATACAGAGAAGTTGCTGCATTAGAAAATTGTAGCGAAATACAGGAAGATCTGCAGCGGATAGGCACTTGGTGCAGGGAGTGGCAACTGACCCTTAACATAGACAAAAGTAATGTATTGCGAATACATAGAAAGAAGGATCCTTTATTGTATGATTATATGATAGCGGAACAAACACTGGTAGCAGTTACTTCTGTAAAATATCTGGGAGTATGCGTACGGAACGATTTGAAGTGGAATGATCATATAAAACTAATTGTTGGTAAAGCGGGTACCAGGTTGAGATTCATTGGGAGAGTGCTTAGAAAATGTAGTCCATCAACAAAGGAGGTGGCTTACAAAACACTCGTTCGACCTATACTTGAGTATTGCTCATCAGTGTGGGATCCGTACCAGGTCGGGTTGACGGAGGAGATAGAGAAGATCCAAAGAAGAGCGGCGCGTTTCGTCACTGGGTTATTTGGTAACCGTGATAGCGTTACGGAGATGTTTAATAAACTCAAGTGGCAGACTCTGCGAGAGAGGCGCTCTGCATCGCGGTGTAGCTTGCTCGCCAGGTTTCGAGAGGGTGCGTTTCTGGATGAGGTATCGAATATATTGCTTCCCCCTACTTATACTTCCCGAGGAGATCACGAATGTAAAATTAGAGAGATTAGAGCGCGCACGGAGGCTTTCAGACAGTCGTTCTTCCCGCGAACCATACGCGACTGGAACAGGAAAGGGAGGTAATGACAGTGGCACGTAAAGTGCCCTCCGCCACACACCGTTGGGTGGCTTGCGGAGTATCAATGTAGATGTAGATGTAGATGATTTACTTCCGGCACTCACGTCGCGTCGGAGGAATAGAGCCAAAACAACTGGGATATAACGAAAACTTTATGACACTTTTGAAATAAACGGCTCTTCTTTCATTTCCAGTCGCGCCAATGTTACACTCGACCAATCAACAAGCACAGTGTATCCTTCGAGATTTATGGTGCTCGGTAGTAAAGCATCCGTGCTGCATTGCGTACGTCCGGACAGGGACTCGTGCCTGAGACTTATAATCTGAGGTGCCGGCCTGTAGACCTTGACTGTACCAACAAGAAAGTAGTTCTTTTAGCGGCGCAGATTACCGACCGGTATTGCGACAAAAACGACTGCGAAGGGTTTCTAGATCAACAGCAGCAGAAACAGCTGCACAGATTAAAAACTGGTGGCAAGGACATTTTTGCTATGTGTAGCGAAACGGATCTATTGAATACGAAACTTTGATAATGAATATAATTGTGATTGTAGGCCCGTGTAGTGCCCCCTCTACACCACAACATCGTCTGATATTTGATGTAATTTACTGTATGTTGTAAAATTCTTGAATATCCGCAGGTTCTCCTTATTAAAGAACGAAAAAAAAAAACAAAAACGAAAATTCCTTTGGATGGTCACATTTAGAAATTGTGACACTCAGTTTTTGATTTGTTTCGTTGCTCACTTGTCAGACAACAAGCGACGCTGTTTAACCAGACAATGAAATAAGCGAATCGTTTGTGTGTTCTAGCTACTACGTTTGAAACTGATAATTTTCAGCATTAATATACCAAAGGATTACTTGCCAGGTAACCGGACGTCTTACTTTTCATCAATATACCGTTTCCATCTCTCCCCTATCCTTGAAAAACCAAAATACAGTTTTGTAAATTTGCGTCTTCGAATTGTTACAAACCTAAAAATATTCTTCTGTCTTACAGCACTTCTCAAAATTGAATGACTACTTCATATACATCCAACCAGTTAATAAAAATTTCATAAAAGCCGCAGTTGGTAAGAAATCTTCTTCATTGGTGATGGTAGGCATAATGTAACTAATGTTACTTATTTTTCATGAAACATTTTGCTAGTGGTTTTCCACTAATAATTTTCAGAGGTAGGCGACGTAAAAAGCTGTCTATACTCATTTCCACGAAATGCACTTTATTCGACAATGGCAAAGACATAATGAATACGTCATGGATTCATATATACCACAATGAGATCATAATCGCCGCAGGAGATGTGGTATATCTTGAGTCCTCTCGTTGCAATGTATGGTCGTCGGTTGACATGATAAACTTACAACGCGAGAATGAAACACAGCCCACAGTTGCACTAAATTATGTTTATTTTAAACCTTGACCATGGTTTCTGCTATAATAATATAGCTTTCTTCAGAAATCCTAAAAAGTTATCAAAATAACATGTAGACCAGTAATACAATCTACACATAAACTTCAAAATTACATAAGTGGTAACTAATTTCTTACATACACACTAATAAATGAAAAATGTCTTAGCCCAGCGGCTGCGTGAAGATCAATAAAATAACTTCAACATAAATAAGCCTGTTTCGAACATAAGTCAATAAGACCGTCAATGCACAGTATTATTGTTCGTTTTTGAAGCATCACCTGCGACCAGCATTGCGAAAGAACCGGCGACACTTTCTGCGCAAGCCACCCATCATTTCGCAAGACAATGCACGGGCGCATACAGCGCAAGCTGTGGCTGCTCTGTTCGGTCGATGGGACTGGGAAGCACTGTACCATCCACCATACTCTCCGGACTTAAGTCTTTGTGACTTTGATTTGATTCCGAAGATGAAGGAACTACTTCGTAACATTCACTTCAGAACTGTTCCAGAGATTCGACAGGCAGCAGACCGCTTCATTCGCACCATCAACAGAACAGGCGATGCTAACGGTATACTACGCCTTCCACATCGCTGGTAACGGGTTCTACACAATGCTGATGACTACTTTGAAGGACAGTAACAGGTGCAAACATGTAACTCTTTTGTATCGGTTGTGAATAAATAGTTGCCACTAGATAAGTTCCAACCCTCGTATATGTTATTATTCGAGAATGTTCCGCTCTAAGAGAGAGTTTCACTGTCTTTCCTTCCCAAAACTTCTTCATTAATTCATTATCTTTTTTCTTCCTTTCGTATGTTCCTTTTCCCCTGTTGTTTCTTTCGTTAATAATAGTTCAAGTTTCTTCTTCTTGATTTTACTTCTGATTTGTTTCGTTTTGTATAATGTTTGAAGAACATCACGGAAACTTGTAAGAGTGCTATAGTTATACCTTATATTCCACAAGAAATATCGTTACAGATCAGGTCATTTTTGAGGCAGCTAATGTACAAAAAATTGTTCAAATGTGTGTGAAATCTTATGGGACTTTACTGCTAAGGTCATCAACCCCTAAACTTACACACTACTTAACCTAAATTATCCTAAGGTCAAACACACACCCATGCCCGAGGGAGGACTCGAACCTGCGCTAATGTACTGTTTTTTTTACAGATATTTTAATATTCTCCACTGCACAAGAAGAGATTTTTTTGTTAGTGACATACTATAAATTTCGAAATATGTTCATAAGTTTTTTGTGCAGTTTAAAAGAAAATCAAAAAGAAAATCCATGCTGACATATACAATATGGCTGACTTAAGGAAAGTAGGAAGTTCCTGTCAACGCAAGCAAAGGATTGTTCTTGTCATGACGGAGCAGAGAGGAAGAGCGGCTCGTGGATGAACTACTGCACGAAGAAAACGAAACATGCTGGATTCCCCCGTTGCTTTCACAGGCAACGGAACCTAAGCTTGTGAGTGGGCAAAGAATGGACATCTGTCGTGTGTATGTCAACAGAGAATCGCGGTGCAGTCAGTTCTCAAAAAGCAAATAACCATCAGAATAGCGATCTACAGATAGGTTTGTGTTTGATTCTACCTTAAAGGAAAGACAGACACTACGCAGAATCAGCAGCCGTGAGGCATTACATCTAAGCTGAAGGGGATCACCGCTGTCACTGCAGCGAGACATTACGCGGAATCGGCGGCAACGAGCGGGTTTCGAATATGTTTGCCCTGCAGTACTTTTTCCATAACCATTGTTAGCCACGGTAATGAAATACGAATTTAGTGTCACGCAGCACTGTCCTTAGTAAGAAGAGGAAGTAAGACTATTGGGATCTACAACAGCTGTTATGGGTATTGAAATTATTAAGGTAATTATTACTACGACCTTAATTAACAATGATTTTTCATTTGTATCTTCGACGTAGTTATGATTCGAATAACTTTGTATGTTCTTCAACTCTCCCTATCATGTTTTAATTATTTTATCGCTACACATCTCATAAACCCCGTATCTTCGATGTTGTTGTTGTTGTGGTCTTCAGTCCTGAGACTGGTTTGATGCAGCTCTCCATGCTACCCTATTCTGTGCAAGCTTCTTCATCTCTCAGTACTTACTGCAACCTGCATCCTTCTGAATCGGCTTAGTGTATTCATCTCTTGGTCTCCCTCCGCGATTTTTAACCTCCACACTGCCCTCCAATGCTAAATTTGTTATCCCTTGATGCCTTAGAACATGTCCTACCAACCGGTCCCTTCATCTTATCAAGTTGTACCACAAACTCCTCTTCTCCCCAATTCTATTCAATACCTCCTCATTAGTTATGTGATCTACCCATCTAATCTTCAGCATTCTTATATAGCACCACATTTCGAAAGCTTCTATTCTCTTCTTGTCCAAACTATTTATCGTCCATGTTTCACTTCCATACATGGCTACACTCCATACAAATACTTTCAGAAACGACTTCCTGACACTTAAATCTATACTCGATGTTAACAAATTTCTCTTCTTCAGAAACGCTTTCCTTGCCATTGCCAGTCTAAATTTTATATCCTCTGTACTTCGACCATTATCAGTTATTTTGCTCCCCAAATAGAAAACCACCTTTACTACTTTAAGTGTCTCATTTCCTAATCTAAATCCCTCAGCGTCACCTGACATAATTCGACTACATTCCATTATCGTCGTTTTGTTTTTGTTGATGTTCATCTTATATCCTCCTTTCAAGACACTGTCCATTCCGTTCAACTGCTCTTCCATGTCCTTTGCTGTCTCTGACAGAATTACAATGTCATCGGCGAACCTCAAAGTTTTTATTTCTTCTCCATGGATTTTAATACCTACTCCGAATTTTTGTTTCCTTTACTGCTTGCTCAATATACAGATTGAATAAAATCGGGGAGAGGCTACAACACTGTCTCACTCCCTTCCCACCCCCTGCTTCCCTTTCATGCCCCCCGACTCTTATAACTGCCATCTGCTTTCTGTACAAATTGTAAATAGGCATCGCTCGCTGTATTTTATCCTTGCCACCGTTAGAATTTGAAATAGAGTCAGTCAACATTGTCAAAAGCTTTCTCTAAGTCTATAAATGCTAGAAACGTAGGTTTGCCTTTCCTTAATCATTCTTCTAAGATTAGCCGTGAAATCAGTATTGCCTCACGAGTTCAAATATTGCTGCGGAATCCAAACTGATCTTCCACTAGGTCGGCTTCTACCAGTTTTTCCATTCGTCTGTAAAGAATTCGTTTTAGTATTTTGCAGCTGTGATTTATTAAACTGATAGTTCGGTAATTTTCACATCTGTCAACACCTGCTTTCTTTGGGATTGGAATTATTATATTCTTCTTGAAGTCTGAGGGTATTTCGCCTGTCTCATACATCTTGCTCACCAGATGGTAGACTTTTGTCAGGACTGGCTCTCCCAAGGCCGGCAGTAGTTCTAATGGAATGTTGTCTACTCCCGGGGCCTTGTTTCGGCTCAGGTCATTCAGTGCTCTGTCAAACTCTTCACGCAGTATCATATTTCCCATTTCATCTTCATCTACATCCTCTTCCATTTCCATAATATTGGCCTCTAGTACATCGTCCCTGTATAGACCCTCTATATACTCCTTCCACCTTTCTGCTTTCCCTTCTTTGCTTAGAACTGGGTTTCCATCTGAGCTCTTGATATTCGTACAAATGGTTCTCTTCTCTCCAAAGGTCTCTTTAATTTTCCTGTAGGCAGTATCTATCTTACCCCCAGTGAGGTAAGCCTCTACATCTTTACAATTGCCCTCTAGCCATCCCTGCTTAGCCATTTTGCACTTCCTGTCGATCTCATTTTTGAGACGTTTGTATTCCTTTATGCCTGCTTCATTTACTGCATTTTTATATTTTCTCCTCTCATCTATTAAATTCAATATTTCTTCTGTTAGCCAAGGATTTCTACTAGCCATTGTCTTTTTGTCTACTCGATCCTCTGCTGCCTTCACTACTTCATCCCTCAGAGCGTTCCATTCTTCTTCTACTGTACTTCTTTCCCCCATTTCTGTCAATTGTTCCCTTATGCTCTCCCTGAAACTCTGTACAACCACTGGTTTAGTCAGTTTATACAGGTCCCATCTCCTTAAATTGCCACCTTTTTGCAGTTTCTTCAGTTTTAATCTACAGTTCATAACCAACAGATTGTGGTCAGAGTCCACATCTGCCCCTGGAAATGTCTTACAATTTAAAACCTAGTTCCTAAATCTCTGCCTTACCATTATATAATCTATCTGATACCTTCTAATATCTCCAGGATTCTTTCATCTATACAACCCTCTTTTATGATAATTGAACCAAGTGTTAGCTATGATTAAGTTATGCTCTGTGCAAAATTCTACCAGACGGCTTCACCTTTCATTTCTTACCCCTAATCCATATTCACCTACTATGTTTCCATCTCTCCCTTTCCCTACTCTCGAATTCCAGTCACCCATGACTATTAAATTTTCGTCTCCCTTCACTACCTGAATAATTTCTTTTATCTCATCATACATTTCATCAATTTCTTCATCATCTGCAGAGCTAGTTGGCATATAAACTTGTACCACTGTGGTAGGCGTGAGCTTCGTGTCTATCTTGGCCGCAATAATGCGTTCACTATGCTGTTTGTAGTAGCTTACCCGCACACATATTTTTTTACTCATTATTAAACCTACTCCTGCATTACCCCTATTGATTTTGTATTTATAACCCTGTATTCACCTGACCATAAATCTTGTTCCTCCTGCCACCGAACTTTTTAAATTTTCCATCATACCTGGCCGATTAAGGGATCTGACATTCCACGATCCGATCCGTAGAACGTCAGTTTCCTTTCTCCTGATAACGACGTCCTCTTGAGTAGTCCCCGCCCGGAGATCCGAATGGGTGACTATTTTACCTCTGGAATATTTTTCCCAAGAGGACGCCATCATCATTTAATCGTACAGTAAAGCTGCGTGCCCTCGGGAAAAATTACGGCTTTAGT
Source organism: Schistocerca piceifrons (assembly GCF_021461385.2). NCBI lineage: Eukaryota > Metazoa > Arthropoda > Insecta > Orthoptera > Acrididae > Schistocerca > Schistocerca piceifrons. The sequence continues at coordinate 431,041,332 of NC_060142.1, forward strand.
TTCCCCTTGCTTTCAGCCGTTCGCAGTACTAGCACAGCAAGGCCGTTTTGGTTAGTGTTACAAGGCCAGATCAGTCAATCATGCAGACTTTTGCCCCTGCAACTACCGAAAAGGCTGCTGCCCCTCTTCAGGAACCACACGTTTGTCTGGCCTCTCAACACATACTTCTCCGTTGTGGTTGCTCCCACGGTACGGCCATCTGTATGGCTGAGGGACGCAAGCCTCCCCACCAACGGCAGGGTCCATGGTTCATAACTCGCATTATCTGTATCTGCAAATATTTCTTCTTCGCCTAATATCTGCTCACAAGTTTTATTTCCGACATCTCATTATTTCATACTTCTCAGTCTTCCACAATAGCGCTAGGCGTTGATTTGATTTCAGTCCTGAGCAGAATAATTAAATCACTGTATTGGTTATAATAATACATTCTGTTAATCCCTTTCCTCTTCATAACGAAGCTAAAGCGTGAAAAACCATACTCCGATGCCCTCGGGCCTAGTGTACTCCGTAGAGAATGCTGCAATATGAATATTTTGTTGTTAATGTAGCTATTTCCAATCCCATCTACATCCACGTACCACTGAACCCATTTGCTCGGACCAGTCATTTCCTTTCCTATTCTACTGGCAAATAGAGCGAGGGTAAAACGACTTTCTGTATGCCTCCGTATGAGCCAAAATTTATCGAAACTAATCTTCGCGGTCTTTACGCGCGATGTATGTTCGTGGCAGGAGGATCGTTCGGCAGTCAGAATCAAATGCCGATTCTCTAAATTTCCTCAACAATGTCTCTCGAAAAGAACGTCGCCTTCCTTCCGCGGATTCCCATTTGAGTTCCCGAAGCACGTCCGTAACGTTTCAGTGTTGTCCGAACCTGCTGGTAACAAATTTAGCATCCCGCCTCTGAATTGCTTCGATATCTTCCTTCAATCTGACCTGGTACGGATTGGGGGTGGGTTGTTTTGGGGAAGGAGACCAGGCAGCGAGGTCATCGGTCTCATTGGATTAGGGAAGGACAGGGCGTGCCCTTTCAAAGGAACCATCCCGGCATTTGCCTGGAGCGATTTAGGGAAATCACGGGAAACCAAAATCAGGATGGCCGGACGCGGGATTGAACCGTCGTCCTCCCGAATGCGAGTCCAGTGTGCTCGTCACAGCGCCACCTCGCTCGGTTCTATTACGGATTCCATGCATTCGAATAGTACTCAAGAATAGGTCTCACAAGTTCTCCTTTACAGGTCTCCTTTCCTAAAATTCTCCCAATATACCGAAATCGACCATTCGCCCTGCCTATCACAAACCTCACATGCTCGTTCCATTTCATATCGCTTTGCAGCATTACGCCCAGATATTTAAACGACTCGACTGTATCAAGCAGAACAATAGTAGTACTGTATTCGAACATTACAGGTCTGTTATTCCTGCTCATCCGCATTAACTTACATTATTCCACATTTAGAGCTAGTTGCCATTCATCACACCAACTAGAAATTTTGTTTACGTCGTCTTGTATCTCCCTACAGTCACTCAGTTTCGACACCTTACCGTACACTACAGCATCATCAGCAAACAACGGCAGATTGTTGTCGACCATATTCGAGAAGTCATTTATGTATATAGAGAACAATAGCGGTCCTAACGCACTTCCACGGTGCACTCCTGACGATACCTTCGTCTCTGATGAACACTCGCCGTCGAGGACAAAGTACTGGGTTCTATTACTTAAGAAGTCATCCAGCCGCTCACATATCGGTGAATTTATTCCATATGCTCTTACCTTCGTTAATATTCTGCAGTGGGGCACCGTGTCAAATGCTTTCTGGATATCTAAAAATATGGAATCTGCATGTTGACCTTCATCCCTAATTCGCAGTATATCACGTGAGGAAAGGGCAAACTGAGTTTCTCACGAGCGAGTCTTTCTGAAACCACACTGAGCCGTGGACATAAGCTTCTTGGTCTAAAGGTAGTTTAATATAATCTAAATGAGAATATGTTTAAGGATTCTGCAGCAAACCAAAGTTAGGGATATTGGTCCGTAATTTTGCATGTCTTTTCTTTTTCCCTTGTTGTATACTGGAGTCAGCTGCGCTTTTTTTTCGGCAGTCGAGACTTTAGTGCTGGGCGAGAGATTCACGACAAATGCAGGCTAGGTAAGAGGATAATGCCACAGGGCACTCTTTGTAAAACGGAAATGGGATTCCATGCGGGCCTGGTAATTTATCTGCCTTCAAATCTTTCAGTTCTCTGCGCCAGGGATGTTTATTACTATATTGTCAACACAAGAGTGTGTCCGGTGGTCAACTGACGGTATGTTTGCACGATTCTTCTGTGTGAACGATGTCTTAAAGGTGAAATTTAAAAATTCGGTTTTCGTTTTGCTATCTTCAACTGCTACACTAGACTGGTCAACAAGAGGCTGAATGAAACCCTTATACTCGCTTAACGCTATTACATAAGACCAGAATTTGCTCATGTTCTCTGTCATGTCATTTGCTACGGTGTGACGGTTGTATGCTTCGCGCATACATCTTTCTACAGAAGAAGAATCTCTACTAACCTTCACGTGTCATCATTTGTGCGTTCTCTTTTGAACCGAAAGTTCAAAGCCTCTGCCCCTCAGCATATTCCAAATATCGTCGTTAAGCAGAAACATCCAACAATTAACTTGGTTTCACCTACACCTGTTATACGCGACCAGATATCTTCACTGTCACACTCATCTTCGACGTCAATAGAGAAAATATTTTTGTTCTTGCTCATTCCTGTTCTTTGCTCTTTTCAAAGTACCATTCGACAGATTTAGAGTTACTTGTGTTCCTTTTGCGGACGCCATAGCGAAATATTTGTACCCTAACTCTTATCTTACTAGTAACTGAGATTATCCCACTAGTCAAAATTACTAACAAGCTGACGAAACCGTGCTATTCTAGACCGTAATGCAGGACTGTAAGAAATCTAAGACAGTTAGTATGAGTATAGACTGTTTTGCAGATTACGGGCCATGAAAACCCGCGGTTTGTGTGTTCTTCGAAACCACTTTACAAGAAAAGCATATTTCTGTGATCTTCTCTCAGTGTAAATATACTACCCTCACATCTTGGTTCAAGCTCACTATGACTGAACCGCAATCACACCAGTTAAAACTTGCTGCCGGAATGTAACTTGCCGCTTTATACAAATTCCTTCCAGTTGCAGTACCCGATCGAGTCTCTCAAGTTCAACTTCCCACAAGCTACACCCCTGGTTCAGCATTCTCCGTGAAAGCTGTCCATTCTATTGGTCCATGTCTTAGCATTATCATTTTTGTCTAACCAGTTCCATTTGGTAAGGTACGTGTCAACGTATGTGCTACGAATACCTTTATCCTGTCTTGATGGTCATTATGTGAAATTTTTGACAGAGTAGTTTTAAAGCTTGTCGCACTAAAAAATGCGTCAAGCCAATTCAACAGCCTTTAAAGGGAAGAACGACACTTGCTTCCAACGATCCCCATCTAACTTCAATGAGATGTCTGTAAAATTTTCGTACAGTCAGAACGAGACTATTACAACTACTACCGGAAGACTTTGATTTTCATCGAATTTGCCTTACGAACTAGCTGTTGCAGATTGCAAGCTTACGAGTTGTAGCCTTGTGTGCCCTTCTGCACTTTCCTAAAATTCTACCACTAAATCGATTTATTTACAACCACTTCAATTTCATATACTTTTGTAATGTTAGGCCTCGAAATTTAAGCGCATGGTATAGCCCGGAAGAACACTACAAGTGCCGTAGTCGAAAGCTTCGGACATTTGTACCATCACGAACATTATCATGTACTTATTTATTATTAAGATAAACTGCAATCCACTACACAAAGCCACTGTTTTGTCGACGTATTTTCGAATTTCCCTAAGGTTTCGAATCTGTTATGTTTTTATGTAGAGTCACGTATAAAAAATCTGGGTTACATCGTATAAAAAAATTATGATACACAGAGCAAATAAATATCTTCTCTTGTTTTTTTTAATTGCTTCTTCAGTCTTTTACTGTAGTTTTCTTCATATATATCTACATCTGCATGGATACTCTGCGAAAAACATTTAAGTGCCTGACAAAGTGTTCACCAAACCACCTTCACAATTCTCTATAGAATTGTGAGTGGAAAAATCTAAAAGCTATATCTTTACGTTAGAGCTCTGATTTCCATTATTTTATTATGACGATCGTTTCTTCCTACGTACGTAGGTGTCAAAGAAATATTTTCGCATTCGGGGCAGAAAGTTGGTGACTGAAATTTCGTGAGAAGATTCCTCCGCAACGAAAAACGCCTTTGTTTTAAAGATGCCCACCCCAAATCCTGTACCATGTCAGTGACACTTCCTCCCCTATTTCTCAATAATACAAAACGTGCTGCTCTTCTTTGAAGTTTCTCGATGTACTCATTTTGTCCTCTCTGGTAAGAACCCAAGACCGTGCAGCGGTACTTCAAAAGAGGACGGACGAGCTTAGTGTAGACGGTTTCTTTAGTAGATCCGCTGCATTTTCTAACTGTTCTACCAATAAAACGCAATCTTTGGTTCCGCTGTCCCACAACATTTTCTGTGTGTTCTTTCCAATTTAAGCAGTTCGTAATTGTAATTCCTAGGCATTTAGTTGATTTACGACCTTTACATATGACTGATTTATCGTGTAGCCCTACACTTTTCATTATTTAGGGTCAATTGCCAATTTTCGCACCATACAGATATTTTTTCTATACCGTTTTGCATTTTGTTTTGATCTTCTGATGACTTTACTGGCCGACGAACGACAAGATGATCTGCAAACAACCTAAGACGGCTGCTCAGGCTGTCTCCTAAATCGTTTATATACATAAGGAACAGAAAAGGTCCAATAACACTACCTTGGGGAACGCCACAGAATTTGACGACAAGCCGCTTGCGAGGTACAATTTGAAAAGTTTCCCGGAAATCTAGAAATACGGAATCAATTTGAAATCCCGTGTCAGCAGCACTCAACACTTCGTGTGGGTAAACAACTAGTTGTGTTTCACAAGAACGTTGTTTTCTAAATTCGTGTTGACTGTGTGTCAATGCTTTATAATTGCTATCACATCTGAGCTTAAGTTTCTTGGTCGTCGACGGGACGTTAAACTTCCTTCCGGCATCAGGTTTTGTTTAGCTTAGCATGGTCGTCAACAGAGCTACAGACGGAGCTGAGCAGTCTGTTATGGCATTATTGTCCCATTTCGACACACATCTTGGTACATTTTATCATTCAGTGCATTCAGGCAAGATCAGTCAGTAGATTATCCTATCCCACAAACAGCAGATGGCATGAGAATGAGGACGAGTTGTGGTGAAGCGTACACAACGGAAGATGTGACTCACCTGTTAGAATTCGCACCAAGGGCGTTACTTACTTTTTTATGTTTGAGTAGAGTGCCTACTGGGACGATGATCTTTTTCACACTACTGGCTTTCTACAGGGGTCACTCCAAAAGAAATGCACACTTTTTTTTAAATCCATCTTTTATTCTACGTGTTTGGAAGTTTTACAGTGTGTAGATACATCCTTTAGGAACAATATTTTCATTTCTCCACATGATTTCCATCCCTCTCAACTGCCTTACGCCATCTTGGAACCAGCGCCTGTATACCCGCACGGTAAAATTCTGGACCAACCTATTGGGGCCACTATTTGGCAGCGTGCACAAGGGAGTCATCATATTCAAACCTTGTTCCACGAAGAGAGTCTTTCAGTTTCCGAAAGAGATGATAGTCACATTGAGCCAGGTCAGGACTGTAAGGCGAGTGTTTCAGTGTTGTCCATGTGATCGCTTCCATGGTTTTTTGACTGACATGTCGTACAACATCAAAACATCCTGCTTTTGCCGAAGTGGTCGAACACGATTCAGTCGAGCTTGAAGTTTCTTCAGTGTCGTCACATATGCATCAGAACTTATGGTGGTTCCACTTGGCATGATGTCCACAAGCAGGAGTACTTCGAAATCGTAAAACACCGTAGCCATAACTTTTCCAGCAGAAGGTGTGGTTTTGAATTTTTTTTTTTTTCTTGGGTGAATTTGCATTATGCCACTCCATTGATCGCCTCTTCGTCTCTGGTGAAAAATGATGGAGCCATGTTTCATCACCTGTCACAATTCTTCCAAGAAATTCATCTCCACCATTCTTGTACTGTTCCAAAAGTTCGCTGCATACCGGTTTCCTTGTTTCTTTGTGAACACCTGTCAACATCATGGATACCCACCTGGCACAAACGTTTTTAACGCCAATATTTTCAGTATTCTGCAAACACTTCCTTCCCCTATCCCAACGTAGCGTGACAATTGGTTCACTGTGATGCATCTGTCAGCAGTCACCAATTCGTTAACTCTCTGCACGTTGTCTGTAGTGTGTGCAGTACGAGGCCTGCCGCTGCGAGGACAATCCTCAATATTGCCGTGCCCGCTTTCATCACGTAACCTGCTTGCCCACCGACTAACTGTACTGCGATCGACAGCAGCATCTCCATACACCTTTTTCAACCTCTTGTGGATGTTTCCCACTGTCTCGTTTTCACAATACAGGAATTCTATGACAGCACTTTGCTTTGATGAACGTCAAGTGTAGCAGCCATCTTGAAGACATGCTGTGACGACACCACTCACGGGAACAGGTTGAACTAAGTTTGAAAACAAGGGGGAAGGACGTATCTACACACTGTAAGATTTTTACACATGCAGAATGAAAACTGTATTTTTACAAAAATAGTGTGCATTTCTTTTCGAGTGACCCTCGTAATTACGATTTCAACAAGTCTAATTTCATACTTCACAGTTAATTAAAGGTTTTATTTAGTCTTGTTTATCATTGGTGGACTGAAAAGACCAATCAAGGGCGCGCCCTGAGCGGGCTTTCATGAAACTGCAGGTATACTCACTCCCGAATTCTAGTACACGCTTTCAGATAGGCAATACGTGTGTGCAGAGAATATAGTTCATCACACAGTTCGTGACTAGCTTTCAGGCTGATAGCATGTGGCGTTGCAAGTCTTAGTATCCTGTACTTTAAAGCATACTAGATCTAAGAACCAGTCTCGAAACACGTTTGCAAACACAGTCTGCGGCTAGTTATTCCAAGGGCAACACTTGTGTGCGTAGGATGGTGTATTATGCAGCACAAAAGTCAACAGTTAATTCCAGCTGCCTCAGGAACGTTCTTGTGTGGTTTCTCCGCACTGACAGACTCGAGTGATGAGAGTTGTGACGTCTTATTATTGTGCTCGATAATTAATAATTATACTCCGGTATTTTTTTGATGCTAGCTTGCCTCTTAAAAAATAATCAGTTTATCTGGTTTCCTGATTTTGAGATAAAAGGTAATAAAATTCATGTGGCACCTCAGTACTTTAAACTTTAATTATTTTAGTGTTAAATATTCACACACTCTACTCCAAAGGTTCTCTGAATAATGAGTACAAGTTAGAACTTGCGGCTGACGGAGAAGAAATCCGGTGGAAAAAACGAGACAGCTATACAACAACATACCTTTCCCGACTCATGTTACGAGACGATTCGGAAAAATATCGGGGAGGGGGGGGGGGGGGCGGAGGAGATTTCCTCACGAATTACTCAACGTAGCCCTCCACATGTAGCAATTTGCGCTGTTAGTATGACCGACGGAGTAATATGTTACGACAGGAACATTCCATATCTCATTATAATTAATCAGTTGGGAAGAGGTAGCAATCATTACACTATCTCAGCAGAAAGTTGTCCTATTTACGCACACAAACAATTTTCTTGTAAATTCCAACTCTCGGTACATAAATCAGTCCCATAATTTTCCAGAAATTCCAAATCTAGGAAGATAAATAGTTGTAGGACGCGAGTCTGACACCAGTGACATGCACACCGCCATCCAGGTAGAATCGTCGTCCATAAGGCAGTGGGCAGTGGTAGCGTAGGTGAATGACCGCTAATAGAACTCAGCTGACCTTACTAGACTGGATTGTGTCTCTTTATCTCTTTATGCACATGCAAATAGTGTGTTGCGACTATTCATGTCAATTGGTGACCCCGAACTTCAACTATCATTTCGTGACGTATATGATCGACGCTGGAGTATGTATTTCTTTTGCGCTGCTAAATTCCTTTTTCTATTCGTCTGGAGGTTCACAGGTCCATTTTTTATTTTTTAATGCCTACCTATGCTTCAGCCATAACTTACGCTCACCACTGTCGCTTTCTTCCGTATTCTATTCAATCTGGACACAAATTCTCTTCTCTATAAGGATTTATATTGTAAATTGGCCCCCCATGAACCATGGTCCTTGCCGTTGGTGGGGAGGCTTGCGTGCCTCAACGATACAGATAGACGTACCGTACGTAGGTGCAAACACAACGGAGGAGTATCTGTTGAGAGGCCAGACAAACGTGTGGTTCCTGAAGAGGGGCATCAGCTTTTCAGTAGTTGCAGGGGCAACAGTCTGGATGATTGACTGATCTGGTCCTGTAACACTAACCAAAACGGCCTTGCTGTTTTGGTACTGCAAACGGCTGAAAGCAAGGGGAAACTACAGCCGTAATTTTTCCCGATGGCATGCTGCTTTACTGTATGATTAAATGATGATGGCGTCCTCTTGGGTAAAACATTCCGGAGGTAAAATAGTCCCCCATTCGGATCTCCGGGCGGGGACTACTCAAGAGGACATCGTTATCAGGAGAAAGAAAACTGGCGTTCTACGAATCGGAGCGTGGAATGTCAGATCCCTTAATCGGGCAGGTAGGTCAGAAAATTTAAAAAGATAAATGGATAGGTTAAAGTTAGATATCGTGGGAATTAGTGAAGTTCGGTGGCAGGAGGAACAAGACTTTTGGTTAAGTGAATACAGGGCAATAAATACAAAATCAAATAGGGGTAATGCAGGAGTAGGTTTAATAATGAATAAAAAAATATGAGTGCGGGTAAGCTACTACAAACAGCGTAGTGAATGCATTATTGTGGCCAAGATAGACACGAAGCGCACGCCTACTACAGTAGTACAAGTTTATATGCCAACTAGCTCTGCAGATGATGAAGAAGTTGATGAAATGTATGATGAGATGAAAGAAATTATTCGGGTAGTGAAGGGAGACGAAACTTTAATAGTCATGGGTGACTGGAATTCGACAGTAGGGAAAGGAAGAGAAGGAAATGTAGTAGGCGAATATGGATTGGGGCTAAGAAATGAAAGAGGAAGCCGCCTGGTAGAATTTTGCACAGAGCATAACTTAATCACAGCTAACACTTGGTTCAAGAATAATGAAAGAAGGTTGTATACATGGAAGAACCCTGGTGATACTAAAAGGTTTCAGATTTTAAATTGAAAGACATTTCCAGGGGCAGATGTGGACCCTGACCACAATCTACTGGTTATGAACTGTAGATTAAAACTGAAGAAACTGCAAAAAGGTGGGAATTTAAGGAGGTGGAACCTGGATAAACCGAAAGAACCAGAGGTTGTGCAGAGTTTCAGGGAGAGCATATGGGAACAATTGACAGGAATGGGGGGAAGAAATACAGTAGAAGAAGAATGGGTAGCTTTGAGGAATGAAACGGTGAAGGCAGCAGAGGATCAAGTACGTAAAAAGACGAGGGATAGTAGAAATCCTTGGGTAACAGAAGAGATACTGAATTTAATTGATGAAAGGAGAAAATACAAAAATGCAGCAAGTGAAGCAGACAAAAAGGAATACAAACGTCTCAAAAATGAGATCGACAGGAAGTGCAAAATGGCTAAGCAGGGATGGCTAGAGGACAAATGTAAGGATGTAGAGGCTTATCTGGTGAGGGGTAAAATAGATACTGCCTACAGGAAAATTAAAGAGACCTTTGGATAAAAGAGAACCACTTGCATAAATATCAACAGCTCAGGTGGAAACCCAGTTCTAAGCAAAGGAGGGAAAGCAGACAGGCGGAAGGAGTATATAGCGAGTCTATACAGGGGCGATGCTCTTAAAGGACAATAGCATGGAAATGGAAGAAGATGTAGATGAAGATGAAATGGGAGGTATGATACTGCGTGAAGAGTATGACAGAGCACTGAAAGACCTAAGTCGAAACAAGGCCCCGTGTGTAGACAACATTCCATTAGAACTACTGACAGCCTTGGGAGAGCCAGTTCTCACAAAACTCCTTCATCTGGTGAGCAAGATGTATGACACAGGCGAAATTCCCTCAAACTTAAGGAGAATATAATAATTCCAATCCCAAAGAAAGCAGATGTTGACAGATATGAAAATCACCGAACTATCAGTTTAATAAGTCACAGCTGCAAAATATTAACGTGAATTCTTTACAGACGAATGGAAAAACTGGTAGAAGCCGACCTAGGGGAAGATCAGTTTGGATTCAGTGGAATTGTTGGAACACGTGAGGCAATACTCACCCTACGACTTATCTTAGAAGAAAGATTAACGAAAGGCAAACCTGCATTTCTAGCATTTGTAGACGTAGAGAAAGCTTTTGACAATGTTTTCTGGAATATTCTCTTTCAAATTCTGAAGGTGGCACGGGTAAAATACAGGGAGCGAAAGGCTATTTACAATTTGTACAGAAAGCAGATGGCAGTTATAAGAGTCGAGGGACATGAAAGGGAAGCAGTGGTTGGGAAGGGAGTGAGACAGTGTTGTAGCCTCTCCCCGATGTTATTCAATCTGTATATTGAGCAAGCAGTAAAGGAAACAAAAATTCGGAGTAGGTATTAAAATCCATGGAGAAGAAATAAAAACTTTGAGGTTCGCCGATGACATTGTAATTCTGTCAGAGACAGCAAAGGACTTGGAAGAGCAGTTGAACGGAATGGACAGTGTCTTGAAAGGAGGGTATAAGATGAACGTTAACAAAAACAAAACGGGGATAATGGAATGTGGTCGAATTAAGTCGGGTGATGCTGCGGGAATTAGATTAGGAAATGAGACACTTAAAGTAGTAAAGGCATTTTGCTATTTGGGGTGAAAAATAACTGATGACGGTCGAAGTAGAGAGGATATAAAATGTAGACTGGCAATGGGAAGGAAAGAGTTTCTGAAGAAGAGAAATTTGTTAACATCGAGTATAGATTTAAGTGTCAGGAAGTCGTTTCTGAAAGTATTTGTATGGAGTGTAGCTATGTACGGAAGTGAAACATGGACGACAAATAGTTTAGGCAAGAAGAGAATAGAAGCTTTCGAAATGCGGTGCTACAGAAGAATGCTGATAATTAGATGGGTAGATCACATAACTAATGAGGAGGTATTGAATAGAACTGGGGAAAAGAAGAGCTTGTGGCACTACTTGACTAGAAGAAGGGATCGGTTGGAAGGACATGTTCTGAGGCATCAAGGGATCACCAATTTAGTTTTGGAGGGCAGCATGGAGGTTAAAAATCGTAGAGAGAGACCAAGAGATGAATACACTAAGCAGATTCAGAAGGATGTAGGCTGCAGTAGGTACTGAGAGATGAAGAGTCTTGCACAGGATAGAGTAGCATGGAGAGCTGCATCAAACCAGTCTCAGGACTGAAGACCACAACAACAACAACAACAATGTAAATTGGAACCAAGATGCTCTTCTTCTATGGAGAGGATAATAGACTATACTTATACACGCGTTTTCCTAGACAATAGGAATAAGGATAGCTAACAGTGATGAAATATAACAAGTAACAATAAACAGTGCACCAACTTTTCAATTAAAGAAAAATAAATAATGAACGAGAGTTGCGCAGAAAGTAATGCACCGCATTTTTTTCTTCAACAGTTCTTTGTTGAACGTAATGAAAATCACACACACGAGTGAGTGGTGTTTTATCTATATACCCTATTTTTCCACATAATCTCTATCCTGTTCTATGGCTTTCCTCCAGCGCAAAACAGGGGCGTGTATGCCCTGTCGGTACTAACCCTTGTCTTGGTGGCGGAGCCAGTGTTTCACTGTGTGAGTCACCTCCTCATCTTCCTCAAAATGTCTACCACGAATTGCATCCTTTAATGGCCCAAACAAGTGGAAGTCAGAGGGGACTGGGTCAGGTGTGATAGCCTGGATAGTCTCCCCGACCGCTGCAAATAGTGGAGCTCCGCCAGATCGCCTTCTGATGGCTTCACCCTTCGGGCCCAGCGACTAACTGTAGCCGGCCGGTGTGGCCGTGCGGTTCTAGGCGCTTCAGTCTGGAACCGCGTGACCGCTACGGTCGCAGGTTCGAATCCTGCCTCGGGCATGGATGTGTGTGATGTACTTAGGTTAGTTAGGTTTAAGTAGTTCTAAGTTCTAGGGGACTGATGACCTCAGATGTTAAGTCCCATAGTGCTCAGAGCCATTTTTGACTAACTGCACTTCTGTCGACAACAGATGCTCCACAGACTTTGCACAAGCGTTTGTGAATGTTCCCCACAGTTTCTTTCTTTGCAGTGAGAAATTCAACGACGGCACGTTGCTTGTAACGTACATCACCTACAGACGCCATTCTGAAACTTTCCGGCAGCTATAAGCTATCTGTCGAAAGTGACGGAAACTTGGCGCGCTCACTCAGGAGACACTCAAATAATACATACAGGGTACATAATGTTTCGCATTCGTAGCATTATTTTCGCCTGAGAAAAAAAAGCGGTTCATTACTCTCTGGACAACCTGAAACATCTCCTATTGCTGGCAATTAAAAAATTACAGTGATAAAATCAATATGCAGTCTTTGTTATTCGTTTGGTAGTTTCTCATGAAACTGACTGTTCAGTACCTAATATTCATGATGTCCTCATACTCCTGTACGTTGGAGTGTATAGTCTTCAGCGTGTAGTAAACGTAACATTAGAAGAATGTAGTTGTGATGTTTTGCTGTAGGAAATAATACCATTCTTATCGTAACAGGTGTAACAGTTCTGGTAGTAATTGTAGCACTTCTGATACTAAATGTAACTGGGTTTTCTCTTTTGATGCTGTCAGTTGTCAGGGTGAGCATTCTAAAGCATTCTGTCAGGGTGAAAATATTAAATTAATCAATTTTTCTCTCTTAACAACATGTGGGTAGGGTGGGTTCTTCCTTGGCTCGGGTATGAGGTAGAATGAAACAGCATTTTTACATAAGATAACTTTTATTGAAAGTTTCGTACAACTGTATCTTACTGGATATTCTGGTTCGGAGAGCGGCAGCTGTGTCGTTTGCGAAGCCTTCTGCCACGGCAGCGGTGGCGTCTGATTACGCCTGGCAGTGTGTATCTCGTGTCGTCGTCTCGCCCAGCTGACTGGAGACGCGCATCGCGCTGTGGCCCGTTTAATTATTGAGAGCGAAGTCGTGTATCGGATGGTGATACCTTGGATGTGGCGTCCCAGTGTTTCTCTTCTCTAAGCGGCCGCGTGTGTTGTGCGTCGGCCAGCGGAGCGGCGCGGCGGGGGAAGGCCAGTGTCCCGGTTTCGAACAACGGACTCCCGCTTGCCAGTCTTCGGCCGTCAGATCTTCATCCCAGCTCACAGATGACTGCTGATGTGAGGCCGTCTCCTTCCCGTCCTCACGAATCACCCGGGTACGTAAAAATCAGACTTCAAATACCTTTTAACTTCTGTCTTCTGCCGCCGAGGCTGCTGCTTGCTATTCCATTACAGCGGCGGACTTGGTGCGTCTGTGCATGATGTATTCTCTTCTTGCATGACGGTCTTCAGCACCGAAACTGACTGAAAACTACTGCTACTCTTCTCTTCTTCCTTCGTCTCTCGTCTGTCGGGCCCACTGCGTCTCGCGTATTTATTCACTTCAGTTTACTGGTGGTGAACGACTTCACGGTCATTGCCTCTTCTGTCACGTTGAAAAGCTTCTCGAAGAATCTTCTTAACGACGGTCATTGGCCCTTGGAATATAGGCGAGGGCCTTTGCTCACATGTGACAACTGAGAAACACGTGAGCCGGTCGGGCGATGCCCTGACGGCTGAATCGACAGCGTCTGCTTATGTGGAACTTGCTGACTTCATGGTCATTGTCTCTTCTGCTCTGCTGTTCTGCCCGATGTTTGCCAGTATGTAACTCTCTAAACTAAACCAAGTTTTTCATTTATATTGTAATTTCCACTTCACTAGGGTTTCACTAATTTATTTACTTAAGTACCACTCAACACAGGGTAATGACATTATTAGTCTAACTTCCTCCTTCCCTACCTCCAACTGCGTTTAGGTTAGCACACGGAAAGTATTGAGCAATATTGTCTGCGTGGTTACAATGAATTACACAATCGACTCGGTATTAATATTAGTTTTAAATTTCATATCAGTTGTTGGTAGTGTTTACGAGATTACCTCATATCAGAAGAGACAGAGATCTGTAACCAATACCAAGGCCTGACGAAATTTCCAGAGTTGTGTCCAAGATATCTGTAGTTACTTTACGTATTTCTGGTCTCTGTGAACTCTCATGATTATCACTTCCTAAACCTCCCCCCTTCCCTAATGTTTTTGAAGATTTGAGAATTTTTTCATCAACGAAGTTTATGTCTAGGTAGTTTTCATCCATTTCATTTGGGCAGATTTTCATGAGAGTAACAGTTATCAGTGGCTGGTGTTAGTACGCTGAAGGAAAAGAAGAAATAGGTTTGGAAATTGTATCTTTTTCGAGATTTAAACTCTTTTACGTTTGCCTGAAATAGAGTGTTATGCTGTACGGACCCAGTTCCCTAGTGAATATTGAGGCCGTGTTGGTAAAAGGGATCTTAAAGATATCTGGGGTGCATACGTTCCATGAAACAGGTCATGAAAAGTGCCTGGGCCTTGGCAGTAAAGCTGGTATACACAGAGGTGATAAAAGTCATGGGACAGCGATATGCCTGTATACAGATGGCGGTAGTATCGCATAGACCAGGTTTAAAAGTGCGGTGCACTGGTGGAGCTGTCATTTGTATCCAGGTGATTCAAGTGAAAACGTTTCCACACGAAGGGGAATTAACAGATACCAAACGCGCAATGCCCTTTGGAGCAAGACGCATGGGACATTTCGTTTCGGACATTGTTAGGGAATTCAGCATAACCAGATCCACAGTGTCAAGAGTGTGTCGAGAAAACCAGATCTCAGGAATTGCCCCTCAACGATCGAGGCGCGGCGGCTTTGCGTAGAATTGTCAGAGCTAACTGACAAGCAACCCTGGGTGAAATAACAACATAAATCAGTATTGAACGTACGAATAACGTATCAGTTAGGACAGTGCGGTGAAATATGCCGTTAATAGGTTACGGCAGCAAACGACTGACGCGTGTGCCGTTGGTAACAGCATGACATCGCCTGCAGCGCCTCTCCTGGCCCGTGATCATACCAGTTGGACGCTAGACGATTGGAGAAACGTGGCCTGGTTAAATGTTGGGTCCCGATCTCAGCTGATAAGAGACGATGGTAGACTACGAGAATTGCGCAGATCCCACGAAGCCATGGACCCAATTTGTCAATAAGGCACTGTGCAAGTTGGTGGTGGCTTCATAATAGTGTGGGCTGTGTTCACATGAAATGGACTGGGTGCTCTGGTCCACTTGAACATGTCATTGAGTGGAAATCGAGATGTTCGCATACTTGGGCACCATTTGCAGCCATTTGTGGACTTCTTATGAATGACTTTTTATGGATGACAATGTACCGCCGGCCGGTGTGGCCGAACGGTTCTAGGTGCTTCAGTCTGGAACCGCGCAACCGCTACGGTCGCAGGTTCGAATCCTGCCTCGGGCATGGATGTATGTGATGTCCTTAGGTTAGTTAGGTTTAAGTAGTTTTAAGTCTAGGGGACTGATGACATCAGATGTTAAGTTCCATAGTGCTCAGAGCCATTTTTTGAAAATGCACCATGTCACCAGGCCACAATTGTTCACGATTGATTTGAAGAATTCTCTGGACATTTCGAGCGAGTGATTTGGCCACCCAGATAATCCGACATGAATCCCATCGAACATTTATGAGAGGTCAGTTGGTGCACAATATCGTGCACCGGCAACACTTTCAAAATTATGGACGGCTGTAGAGGCAGCATGGCTCAATATTTCTACAGGGGACTTCCAACGACTTGTTGAGTCCATGCGACGTCGAGTGCTGCACTACACGGGACAAAAGGATATCCGACACGATATTAGGAGGTATCCCATGACTTTTGCGACCTCAGTGCACAATGATGAACACCATTATGACCACTGCCCACCAGCAGAGAGAATGTCGCGTGGTGACATTACGGGAACGTGACGCATTACGAAAATTGTATAAGTGCAGCAGAGACTGCAAATGGGGAAACCCTCTGAGATAACCGACTTGCACAAAGAGCAAACTGTTATGACCTGGCGCCTGATAAAAAGCAGCTCGGAAACGGCGTAGTTGATCGACTGTGTGAGTCATACCCTTCTGAGCATCTATATATAGTGGCTAAAGGATTGTTCACGAGTAGACGACGAGTTGTTGGACGCCCACGCTTTATCACAGATCGTGGAGATCGGTATCCCTTCCTACCCCCCCCCCCCCCACCCCCCCCCCCACCCCTCCAACCTCCTCACTCCCTCAACCTCCCCATGTCTCCATCTATAACGCAGTACAGGCAGCGATCTGTGATGAATCTGACGACAGAGAACAATGGTGATGCAGTCTAAAGTGCTTCGGAGTACACCGTTCAGACCACATTTCTGAACAAGCTGCACAGCAGCAGACAACCGCTACATGTTCCCATGGTTCACAATGGGTATCAGTTACGAATGCAGTGGCTACAGGATCATAGAGACCGTGGATCAGTGGAACGTGTCACCTGGTCGCATAAGTTACGCTAATCTTATTCGTACACTTGGGATCTGGTTGTGGCGAGTTACGCCGTCATCCAGGCAATTAGCTTTTCGAATCACGCACCAAGTCACGGAAACAGGCAGTATTGTGCTATGGGGAACATTCACCTGGCTTACATGAGACCTGTACTGGTAAATGAAAGTAGCATGATAGCTGTGGAGTGCCAGCCGCAGTGGCCGTACGGTTCTAGGCACTTCAGTTCGGAACCACACGGCTGCTACGGTCGCAGGTTCGAATCCTGCCTCGGGCATGGATGTGTGTGATGCCCTAGGTTTAAGTAGTTCTAAGTCTATGGGACTGATGACCTCAGATGTTAAGTCTCAAAGTGCTTAGAGCCATTTGAAGCTGTGGACTGTATGAGCATTATTGCTGACTACCTCTTCAAGCTTGATGTCTTTCCCGAAGCTGATGGCATGTTCCAGCTGGCTAACTGCCCTTGTCACAAGGCCACAATCGTGCTGCAGTGATTTGAGGAGCACGATTGTGAACTACAATTAGTGTCTTGAGCGCCAAATACGCCTGATCGGAACCCAATATAGCACATTGGGGATGCTATCGGGGGCCTGCACGCTCCAGCAAATCAGCGGCCGCTAATTTATGGGAACTATATGATCTGTGCATAGATATCTGATACCACATACATCTGAAAACGTGCCAACGTCTTCTCAAATCCATAATACTCAGATCCATTGCTGTATTAAGTTCCAAAGGCGGACCAAAACGGTATTAATCAGGTAGTCATAATGTTCTGGCTCTTCACTATACGGTTCATTTTCTAGAGCATATAAAGCTTAATATAAAAGGCCTTCTGAAGCCGCTACAGACTGTGTTGTGTTACTCTCTGAATACGGTACACGCCTTGTTGCACTAGTTCAAATGGTTCAAATGGCTCTAAGCACTATGGGACTTAACATATGAGGTCATCTGAAACCTAACTAACCTAAGGAAATCACACACTACCATGTCCGAGGCAGGATTCGAACCTGCGACCTTAGCAGCAGCGCGGCTTCGGACTGAAGTGCATATAACTGCTCGGCCACAGCGGCCGGCTGTCGATTCGGAAGTTATTAAGATAATCTTTGATCACTGAGTGACAAGGTAATGTCGCAGCCGTCGAGACAGTAAGTGAGTCTCGCGTGGGTACGTAGTGGGCGCGCCAACTTTCCACGGTAGCGCAGACAAGGAAGCGAACTGCAGTGCGCAGTAGTCGCATAGCCAGGTGTGTGTGTGGCAGTTGGCTCGGTGCCGAAGAGCGAGTATAAGGAAGTGTTGCTGCTACTGCAGGGAGAGAGAGATAGAGAGAAGAAAGTTGTTTATGGCTCAGCGAGGAGTGCGGAGTTTGTCGGCTGGTTGAGGGGATCTGATTCCGGATCCCTGAAGAAAGCAGGAACGTACCAAGGGGGTTTGCTTCTATAAGTAGGTCACTGTATAGACTCGAATGTGGCGCCTTGGGAGTAGTGGTTGCTGTTCCTTGGATGGGAACCTGTATTATATCCTACTCTGATTTCGCTGTAGGTTTCGAATGCTTGGAAACGGATTTATTTGATCTGGTGAGCACTTACGTTTTAGTGGTCAAGCAAGAAAAATGACTCTGAGCACTATGGGACTTAACATCTGATGTCATCAGTCCCCTAGACTTAGAACTACTTAAACCTAACTAAACTAAGGACATCACACCCATCCATGCCCGAGGCAGGATTCGAACCTGCGACCGTAGCAGCAGCGTGGTTCCGGACTGAAGCGCCTAGAACCCCACGGCCACAACAGCCGGCGTCAAGCATGAAGTAATAGACTCGGTCAGTATGTGTAAAACAGTTGTTCTCCACCACCCTCGTTTCCAGTGATTGATTTCTGTCTGATAATTATATGACTTATAGTGAAACTGTGTGTGGAGTGGTTTATTTGAAAGATCACACTCATGTCATTTAAGGCAGAGAACGAACTGCAACGTGTTTGTTTAAAATACAATTGTTTTGGGTAATTGCTGTTAGTGGAGTTGGAGTCCAAGGAGTGTACTAGTACATAGCAGATTTTTTATAATTGTACGGCCAGAACTGGCTGCCATTGGAAGTTAGGATACTGGTAAAAACTTGCCGTTAAGAGTTGTCAAATGGTGATTATTAAAATACGGCTTGTTTTGCTGCGACAGTTGTATTTTCGGAAATGCGCCTACAGCCCAGTTGCTTATGCCATTCCGGACATCCTAAATAATAATAATTAATCTTGGGGATCCTCCCGTGTTTGTTAGTAGTAAAACTTATCATCGTGCCTTTTGCAATAAAATTTTAAAATCTAGCAGAGGAATTTTGATTCGTCAGTTTTTTTTATGTAGCAGTACTTTTATATGTTGCAGGCCTTCTTGCTGTATTTTTATGATTTCTTTTTGATTATATGATATGCGGCCTGTTGCCATGCAGAGACGTGACTACTTGGTGGTTGTGCTGGATGGCAATCTTATCGGTCTTTCACGTGCAAAGTATAGTCTCTCGGTCGCAGGGCACTGGCTGGCTCTGAGCACTATGGGACTTAACAGCTATAGTCATCAGTCCCCTAGAACTTAGAACTACTTAAACCTAACTAACCTAAGGACATCACACAACACCCAGTCCTCACGAGGCAGAGAAAATCCCTGACCCCGCCGGGAATCGAACCCGGGAACCCGGGCGTGGGAAGCGAGAACGCTACCGCACGACCACGAGTTGCGGACGCAGGGCACTGATCCTATTTGTTTAGGTAATGTAAAACATTTATCTGATGGAATTACATTTAACTGGAGACTTACAGGTCTCAATTTAATGTTCTTTTTCTTTGATACGGATAGAAGCTGAAGAAATGAATTAAAATTTGTGCCACAGCCGGGAGCCGGGACTTCGACCCGGGTCTCCTGATTAATGCCATAGTGATGGAGTGGTCAGCACATCTTCCTAGTAAGCAGGTGAGCCGCATTTAAGTCCTTCAGCTTATATTCCTGCCGAAGATTTAAAATATGTTGTCCGTTGAAGTCGTTTGTACATCAGTGTATTATAGCATGTGCATTTTGGAAACTTGTAAGAAATATTCGTACAAGAATTTTTTTGAGAAGTGAAATGACTTTTGCATACCATTCTATTATGGCATTTATGTTCTTAAAGCTTATAAGAAATCTTGAGAACTTTATGCCGTTCAAAACAGTATAAGAATTAAATGCCATTTAGAGACGATACGAAATTTTCTTCAGAATTTTAGCCGGTTAACATTTTGAAAGTGTTTTAAAATGAAAGATTGGTTGGTTGATCGATTTATTTATTTTCTATAATTTTTCTTCCAACAACAAAATTATCAATACTACATTAACCCACCACCTAATACGTTAATGGGTCGTATTTTTAAAGTACAATTGTTAGCAGTGTATTACTCTTACAAGTGTTAGCTTCTCTCCTGCTACAGGAAGTACAAGCTACTTTATGGGCAACAGCATTTTTACTACTAGGTTTACTGTACTAACTGCCCTACAAAGCTACTCTCCTGCAGCGTTACAGGTGTGCCAGAAGATACAAAAGCTTACTTTTTTCTGGCCATGCCCACCGAACTAATCCCAGTGGGCGTGCCCGTGGCATAGGCTGGCTGTGAACTTGAATCGCTGCAGGTACTACTACTGATATTGCAGAAAAACTACACCCTATTTATACTAAACTATTACAAGTCATAATCGGTATGCATTGTCAAGTCCGGTTTTGTGTCGCACCTTCCACTCTACTCATGGACGTGGCCTTTCCCGACCGTCACGGCGATCGTCCAGTCCGTGCCCCGGTGGAATGAAATAGGTGCGGGGAATGATACGCTATCTTCTACCAATTACTGGTTCTTCGCTCTGTATTCTCGCAGGACCTTTGTTGAGACCTCTCTGGCGAAACTATCGATAATTCTAAAGTTAATCTGGTCTCTGATCAGGTGGTAAGTGTCATTGTTCGGTAATACTCGTCTGAATCCGGCGGCCACATCGTCAAACAGGTGACATTCATAGACCACGTGTTATGGAGTGCCTTCCTCAGCGCCACAGTCACACGAGCTGATAGCCCGCTTCCCGAACCGGTCCATGTCTCGTGAGGAAGTGCAGTAGCCCTTTACTTGGTTTGAAATATTGAAGTTGTAATCGTTTTCTGATATTAGGCAGCAGCTGATGAGTCCTTCGTCCAGTGTCTTTGTTGTCTCAGTATTCTTACTAAAGTTCTTCCCCCGTTCTCTTGATCGCAAACTGGTCCCCTACGTGAACCCCCAAAATTTGTTCAGTCTTGTCGAATTTGCCTTTCTTAACCCCGTACCATGCTGCCTGTTCCCTTATTTTTATGTCCAAGGGACAAAGCCCGTAAGCACCAGCAATGCCCACCCAGGAAATATTCTGTAAGCCCCAGCTGAACGCAAGAGCATGTTACGCTGCACCCTCCTCGTGGCCATGGCAGGCATGACACTCGTAAGCCTGTGTGACATAACTCATAGACCCACTTTGAAGGTTAGAATGGTGTTGTGGTACAACTTAATTAACTATGCAGGTAGGTAGAACCTCTTATGCGAAATCGCTGTTAAGTTATTTAGTACTTCCAACGACCTTTGGGTCACTGTGTCGATATGCTGGGTGAATCTCCATTTTTCATCAATGACAACACCCAAGTATCAGGCCTCTTGTCGCCGAATGACTGGTGAGCCCTAGATTCGGACTGTTGGATTCCTGGCTATCTGACCCTTTAATAACCAGTAGGCTGACTTGTTGGGTACTACCCCCATTTTGGTTTTTTGGCACCATTGTGTGAAGATAGTCATTGCCCTCGCTACCTTGGGTTCTAGGTATTCGTGGCTGCGGCCGCCTACCAGCTGGAGGAGGTCGTCCACATAGGCTATCGCCTGTAGCGCATCTGCACTGCTCTCCAAGCTGTCCAGGAGAGGCTCCATGTTTACATCCCAAAAGAGTGGCCCCACGACCTAGCCCTGTGGACACCCCTTCGTCATCCTTTTACCAACACTCCCGCTAGGTGAGGATAGCCAGACCTCCTTTCCCATACAATATCTAGTAAGGCAGCAATATAGCGGCCTTGGACACTCTTTCTCCCGCGAGCAGGAGTAAAGCGAAGGCCACCAAAGGTTGTCAAAGGCGTCACTGATGTCTGCCATGATGTACTGGCATTTATGTGTGGGGATGACTCCCAGACCTCACCTGCTAGGGCAATTGCGTCAGACGCAGATTACCCCGATCAAAGCCGAACTGCATGCTGCTCATCCAACCCAGTACTCAATGCGCTGTCAGTCCGTCAGCCAGCATCCGCTCTAGCAATTTACCCAGCAGGTCCAAAAGACAAATCCGCCTGTAAGATTTAACTTCCTTAGGGTCCTTATCATGGCTCTTCTTGATAATGACAACATTGGCCTGCTTCCAGATGGAGGGAAACATTCTGGATAGTAATGCCTCATTATATATCTATGTTACAGATGTTACTAGTTGAAGAGCGAGGTATTGCACCACCTCCGCTACAATGCCGTCTGGTCCTGGGGCCTTGCGTCTCTTTAAAGATTTTGTGTCAGCAGCAATCTCTTCCTCAGACAACGGGTGCACCATGGCGTCGTTTGCATATTGTCTCTGATCTGTATGCCTGATTAGGCGTTGCTCCTCTATGTCCTCATGCTAGTTGTTGTCAGGAAGCAGGGATGGGAGGAGGACTTCGGCAGTGTCCTGCCAGGATCCCGTCATCTGGTTCCCATCCCTGACGGTGGACACCACCATAGGTGATCGGATTTTCTCCCTCAGAAGCTTGTAAGGGACGCCCCAGGGACCGATAGCCAATTGGCTCAACACACACATCCCCCAGCTTTGGAGCCTAACTATCCTCATCTCCTTTTGGAACTGCTCCTTAGCTTCCCGGTATATTTCTAACCCTCGCTGTTTTTCTTCGCAGATAGCACATTGCTGGTAATATCTCCTCACCCTCCTGACAGGCTGACGCATATGCCCTCATCTGCAGACCGTGGCGACGGAGGGGCCGCAACGGTTCTCCTCCTGGTTGGTACGGCTACCCTCACTGACATAGTAAGTGCACTCACCAGTTCTTCAGCGTGCCTGTCGACGTCTCCATCACCTTCTGGCCATGTCGGGGCATCAAACTCTTTTGCTAGGCGATCCCAGTCAGTTTTATCGTAATTTAGTTGCACTTCCCACCCTATGTCCCAGCGGCACTCTCTGTCAAAAAGCGTGAAAGTGATTAAATTATGGTCGCTTGTGGTGACTGTGTCATTAACAACCCAATTTTTAACATTTCCACTATATTTGGTGACATTAACGTTATGTTAATGTTGGTGCCCTCACCCCCTCTGCCAGTTTAGGTGGTGGTGGTGGTGGGGGGGGGGGGGGGGGGTTCCTGGCCTGTTAGCGATGAGGAGCTGTAAGGCCATGATAGTATCCTCAATTTTCCCGTCTCTTTCATCCCGAGTGCCACTGTACCATAGGGGGGTTTCAGCGTTTACATCAGCCACCACAACAATCTTGTGCCCCCTCAGCGCCGTGGTTACCTGTACCAGTTGATCAAGGTATACGTCTATGTCTGTTCCATACTGAAAGTACATGTTGAGTAGATGTCATCCGTACTGGAGACTGGAGCTCCACGACGTTGTAAAGATCTGAAACTGTAATAACATGGTAATTCTCACAGCTCTATTTACTACCAAGATGGTGGTTTTCTGGTCATCCCCGAAGCTTACCACTTGCCAATTAATGGCAGCAAATACTGTCTTCCCCACAAGAAAGTAAGGTTCCTGAAGACAGAGCACATCAACGCTCGTATCCTCCACCATCCTCCGAAGCTCCTGCATGACGATCCTACTGTAGTATGTGTTTAGCTGTCCTGCCTGTATTCCTATTGTCATGGAAAATAAGATTCTGGAAAGTTTTTTTCTCCAATCAAATGCTATTCTTCCATTAGAGAGGACTGACTGATTATAAATTTCATCTAGATCAAATGATTCGTTACGTCTCTCGAAACCTTCTTCACCACGTCAAGCAGGGCACCGATGTCAATGGGGAGATTCGTTGTCTTCAACTGTATCCTGTCAACAGCCACCACGGCCGAGGTGACTTTACGCCCATACGTGTGTCCTACAAGCACCACATGTCTTAGTGCTGTGGTCAGGATAGCCGGCTCCTCCAGGCGGGATAACTGCATAGAGTATTCGACATTAGGGCAAATTATGACGGGATCTACTTCTAATCTCCTAACTGCTGGCTGACTTGCTGTTGTGTCGACATTCGTGCTACTAACACCACTGACCTGTACATGTAGTTCTGGTACAACGTTCTCCTGCACAAACACCGGTCTGCTCTCTACAACAAGACGCCTGTCCTTCCTTGCCCGATCTTCTGGCAATCTGTAGCCCCGGCAGTAGGGAGAGGGAGCGGCCTCTCGTTCACAAGGGTCAGTCTGAACGCAAGCGTCCACCATTTCCACTCTTCGTGTCCGGCCTTCTGCAACCATTCTCAAAAATTGCTTAAATCTTACAGCCCATTCCGTATCCCTTCTCCTTTTACACGGGGATTTTCTCTTTGGCATCTTGTGTGGTGTTGTGACCTCAGCCATAATCAGTTCTAGATACTAACCTCTGCTGCAACATCCTGTACTTGGGGCAGTTCCTTCCAGTGGCGTTGCATGGCTTCTTGCCCCTCTTCGTTCAGGGAATGCAAATTCCAGGTTTGGTACAGTTTTTCTTTATGTGGTCTTCCGCTTCATACCTGGAGCAAGATGGCTTCAGATCACAGTACTTGTGTATGTGAGCTAGGTCTCCATAATTATAGCAGCGAGGTACCACCAAATAGTCTAGCACATTTATGACATGGAATCCAAGGTACAATTTGCCCAAAGCCCTAAAGTTTCTCTACATTTTTCCTAAAACTTTGGGACATTGTGTACCATGACTCGCTCTCTAGGTGCAGTTTTGAACCTTAACTTGAATGCATTCCTAAAATCTCCGGTGCTCATATCGTAAAATTTTGTGGCCTTATAGTTTCACGTATGTCATTTTGGTCCAAGGTGACTGAAATATCATACATTATTGCAAGTGGATTCTTCTTTTACGGTGGTTGGCACTTAACAGCCTTGCAAAGTTTTTGGTTATTTAATAAAATGGTTTAAATGGCTCTGAGCACTATGCGACTTAACTTCTGAGGTCATCAGTAGCCTAGAACTTAGAACTAATTAAACCTAACTAACCTAAGGACATCACACACATCCATGCCCGAGGCAGGATTCGAACCTGCGACCGTAGCAGTCGCTCGGTTCCAGACTGTAGCGCCTAGAACCGCACGGCCACTCCGGCCGGCAGGTTATTTAATATTTTATTTTTATCTTCTTCTATTGCAACGTCTACTATAACAACATTTTTTGTTGCTTTAGCTTGATTGACCCTTATATTTTCCTTAGCTGGGTTTATCAATGTCGTAAAGATTTCCTGCACCTTTTTGGTGTCCTGACCAGGCAAGGGTTTCCAGAAGACAGCCATGTCGAGTCTCCGTGACACCTAGACTACAGTTTCTCTGGTCGTTTGAGGTTTGGGTGCCGCCTGAGCGGCCACACCTGCCCATGATCTGACTGGCTGCTTGCACAGCCTTTCATTTTCTTTCTCGAGCTCCTCTACTCGCACCTCAATCTTTGCGTGAGCAATAGCCCAAGAAGCAAGCTCATTTTTTATAGCCAGGATCGCAGCCTGGCTTGTCTTAGCCTTTTTTGCATTGGACTCCAGGTACTGTGTTATCCTGGCATGTCTCTCAGTAACGCTTTCCTCTGTCTTCCCAAATTCCCTTTGTGGGTGCGGGCTTTCAAATACAGTGACGAAAGGATGCGAGGTGGCCCTCAACTACGTACCCTCCGACTCAGGGTTGCAATATTAAACGTTTTGGCTGGTTTCGTTGTCTAGGGGCTGGGATACGTAGTTCGCGCTTCACAAGCCAAATACTGCTGAGTGTACAGTATACGATAAGAATACACACATGAATCGATTGGTCGAAGGTTTCTATCACTCAGCAATTGCGAATTATGAATGTAACATATAAATTTATAAATGAAAGATTGCAATTAAATAAAATCTGCAGGTAGTATCTTAACGACTTTCATGATGAGTACGATAGTAGAAGTGCTTCTGAGAATGCGGTATATTTCTGCAAAACACTTATTGGTGTCGATGGTCCAGCAATTAAATAAAATATAAGTTGAATGACGGGGAAACAATAGATCCCTACTTCACGTAATTTGTTATGAACAACATAGCTCACGAGATATTCACTTCCAAACGCGTACTACGTCTTCAGTGTAGAAACCACGGAAAACTCGCAACTTCACAAGTCGGCACTCCGAAGTATTTTTATCTCACGCGACTACGCACAAACCGCTCCACTCCCCAAGTCCTCCCGCCGACTCCGCGTCCGTCGCGCCGTCGCGTCCAGCACTTCCCGTGTCTTCTGCCGTACTCCCTGTCACACTGCCTGTTCCGAACTCCCCCTGTCCTCTCTCGAAACGGCGCTCTTCTCCCACTGCCATCCAGTCTCCCCATTCACGAGTGCTGTGATTGGCCAGAGCGCTCCCTCCACGCCTCTTAGCTAACATACACTCACAAACATAAAACACTTTCGAAATATTGATTTTGCATTTAAATACTTGAAATTAAATAAATATTCCTACGACTGGACCATAAACATGCTCTAACATACATTATTACATACATAAACAAATTAAATAAACATATATCAAAGGAATAGAACAAAAGGTAGGCCAGTAGCCTAATGTCTCTGTGCTTTCTAAAACACAGTAAATATTTAACCAGTTTCTTCATGAATGGTATATATCGGATATAAAGAAAGACATACATGAATAAATAGATTTATAAACATGCTGCTACTGTTTTTTTCCTGTGACTGTGGAGTACTTATGGCCTGACGCGATCGATGGTAATCGGCCACTTCGACCTCGATTAAGTCATGTACTATTTCACTTACATGCCCGTACTTCATACCAATTTTGGTTTACACTAATAGCTTTCCAAAGACACGTAGATCGATGAAATCGGATGAACCGTTTAGATTTTGGAAATTCGTTGCTGGGTGTTACTTGTATAATTTATCGTCAGATACTAAACTTTAAACTAATAAATACATTGAAAATCTGATTACATCATCATAATCGTCGTGCAAATAATAGTAATGTACTTGTTTCTTTTTGAGCTATCATGATTCATCTGGCTACTATTAATTTCTATACGAACTGTGAAATGTCTGCCATTAAGGTTTCACAAAGTCCGCCATCTTTGGCCCTCCTGGCGCACAGCGTCACCAAGGAATTCGCAGCCACGTGCTCGATGGACCACGCGCTGGGGCTACCCCTCCCGTCCTACTAACGTTCGGCACCATGTGTTTGCTGCCGGGCCCCAGCTGGCCGAGCGGCCCGGGCGTCCACTGCTTCCTCCGAACTTGGAATATTTTTAGGGCTCCACTACTCGCCCGTTCCCTCACATTGGGAAGGAGGAGAAAGCATAGAAGCCCATCCAGGCGTATACGAAAGCTTGTCTCTTCGTCAGCCATGCTGAAATTAGAGAAGTGAAAAAGATTGGGGGCCCGTCTCTTGATCTTGACCGGCTCCTCTGGCGTGGTGGGGGACTAGCGCACTCCTGAGTTGCCGGGTTCAGCACGCTGTCGCCAACATACTGGTCGCCCTTGATGGCCCGTCACGCGATTTCACTCAGCGCTCCTCGGCAATTACATCCCGCACTCTGGAGATGCGGATGTACCTCTCATCCTTCACCGCCTTCTAGCCTGAGCTTCCATCTCTGGGCCAAGGACCCACTCCTACTCAGGTGGTGGGTCGGTCACCCAGTCAATCAGCGGTCTGGACCCAGCTAACCAGGCCCAGGCTATGTCACCACTTCCTGGGTTAGGCACAACACGCCCCGGTTACGCACGGGCGCGGCGAAGCATCCTTGCCGACTCGCGCCGAGATCCTACGCCGACAAACGAGGCCGCTGCTATGCAGAGCATCTGGTGTTTTGTGCTCTGCACAGGGAGGGAGGCGAACAGTAGCCTCCCAGCGTAGAGAAGTCGCACAGGTGAGCAACACCCTCCAGCCTAGCAGCTGCTCAACCCTCCCACCGACTCCTCCCCAAGGGACCGATCTTCGGTTCCTTGGACACAGCTCCCTTTGTGCCACGCACCATTCGCTTTCGCATCGGGTTGGGTCGCAGATCTCCCTTCTGACGCATGGCAACATCTGGGCGGGCTCGGGAAATGCCGAGCTTAACGTCTGGCACCACGGGAAGGCGGAAGGAGCCACTTGGGAAGGAGAGGCTTTTTAAGACTCATCATTCCCCCACGTGAGGCCTGTCGCCGTTACGCCCGACCTAGAATCGATACGCCTGGTAAGAGACTCCGTGGCTTATGGCGCGCCGACGACGGACGGGCCAGCATCAAGTGCACCGCACAAGCGACTGAGGAACTGCGAGCTCCCGCCTGCGCTCGAGTCATCCGACCTCACGCAGGACTGATTGGTTGATTTGCGGGAGGGGACCAAACAGTGAGGTCATCGGTCCCATCGGATGACGGAAGGATAGGAGAGAAAGCGCCCTTTCAAAGGAATCAGCGCGATATTTGCCTGAAGCGATTTAGGAAAACCATGGAAAACCTAAATCAGGATGGCCGGACGCTGGGTTGAACCGCTGTGCTCCCGAGTGCGAGCCCAGTGTGCTAACTAATGCGCCAACTTGCTCGATATTAAATATTGTTGCAATGAATTGTTATGGAAGGAGTTTTACAGAATAAAGTCAAACAATGTTCCACGGTCTGGGTGTTTAATTTTCGATAAATATGTAAATGAATGTAGTTGCATTTAAACATTTCCCAGCACCTTTCCTACGCCACAAACCTACCTATACTCACAGCGGTCAAATAAAGTTGTTTTTTATTTTTGTAATTTTTAGTTAAAGTGAGTATTGAATGTTTGAACTCGACATGGCGATTTGTTGTAGCTACTGTCCCCGTTGTTCGCAAGGTATGTGAAGAGGGCAGCGCCACTGTTTTTCTGGCAAAGGAAACTACTTCCACTTCTGTTCGCGCATCCTCGGCGTTGTTTGACTGGATGTTATCATCCGCATATAGTAAACAGAAATGCTTTGAAGCGTTTTTAAGAAGCGTGCTACAGAGTCTCAGAATGTTTGAACTTAATATTAGTGCGAAGAACGTAAGTGAGCTAGAGTATCACTAACCTTAATTCAAACAAATAGCTGTCAGCCTTTGGGAATATGCGTAATTTTGTTCGTGTGGAAAACAATAACTAATTTTTGGACGAGCATTGTTAGCAATAGAAACTAAAAGATCTCTGTCGTTGATAACTTTGCTTGTGTCCGTAATAACACAGTGCAGACCGGATTAGAAAAGAAATTGTCAACAAAACTCGCTTGCCAATTTGCAGAACGTAAAATGTGATTTCATAAAGTAGAATTCCGATATATATGTACACAATTTTTGTCAATCTTTTATTACGTCAAGTGTTTTTAAAAATACTGTAAAATTATTTGCACGTAATTCTAATTAGCAGTAACGTTTTCAATTTGCAGCCAGCCAGTGTGGCCGTGCGGTTCTAGGCACTTCAGTTTGGAACCGCGTGACCGCTACGGTTGCAGGTTCGAATCCTGCCTCGGGCATGTATGTGTGTGATGTCCTTAGGTTAGTTAGGTTTAAGTAGTTCTAAGTTCTAGGGGATTAAGGACCTCAGATGTTGAGTCCCATAGTGCTCAGAGCCATTTGAACAATTTTTTTTCAATTTGCAATCGCTAATGGTAAAATTTCCCTCGAAAACAGAAGTGAGGCTCTGGAGCCCCGTAGAACGCGGGTCCCATAGCATGTGCTACTGACGTTGTGCAGGGTGTAAAGGATAATCTTTTACAACGTACCACAGTGTATAGAGGAAACAGGGGCAATCTCTGGTGACCCTTCACATACTTGCTTAAGATTTCGGGCGGCCTCGTCACGAGACCCTATTGAGCACTCCTAGCACATAAAGTTCAATCTATAGTGATCGTGACTTTAACTGCGTATGGGGTAGCAAACCGATATGAATGGTAGCAGTTTCCCGACACACCGTGCCAAGAAATTATGCCTCAAAGCACGCGTTACCAGAGCACAATCATTTTACGTTCACCCCATCTTCAGATGTCCACATTTATTTACGCATCGTGAACATTGTTTAATTACAGTAGCTGTCTTAAAAACTTACGTTGTAAAATTCTACAACGCTGCTACTAAAGAAATAATTCTCACGACACGTAAATAAATGTGAACATCTGAAACGGGATGCCAGGCATCTTAAAACGTCATCATAGAAAAATAAACGGCCATAAAGGCAACTGGTTGCAGCTAATCCATTATAAGTTACCTTCAGTTCCAACAGCTGGAGCGTTCTAATACGCCCACGACAGACTATAAGAATTACTTATTCATGATAATACGAGAAAGAATAGTAAACACAGTAGCGCAATGAGATAAGCAGTCCCAGTCGACAAGCAATGAAGAGTATCTATACGGTTTCTGCAAACGGAAGGTCATTCTAGTGTTTGAAATTTAGTGTGTTAACACCTGCAAACATTATTAGCAAGCATTTTTCAATCATTCATCCTAAAACGTTCTTGATTACTGATAGCATAGCTATAGGTTCCTTCTGTAATAAGTGAAGTCGACAATTCTTTGTTCATTTGAAAGGGTCTGAACGTCGAAATCGCTTGAACGTAGCACATACCAGCTGTATTATACAAAGGCGAAACTGCAGAAATCCTAAAATCAAAATGGCAAAATGTTAAACGGATATCCTCGCTATCACAAGCTCAGTACATATTGGTAATAGGGAAAATATTTTGATAGGAGTCAATACTGGTCGACAATATTTCTAGTAATGACAATACGACAATAGTCTCCCTAAGACGGTCACTATTTTGACGTATTGACAATAATATTGAAGGTGTAGGGATCCCTTAATTTCCGTGTGCAATACTACCACTAGGAATGACAGGCACGAATCATACACTCACGCTCACAAATTAAGGATAATTGCAGAATGTGGTGCCACACAACGAGGCACTACACAAAACTGACTCTAATAGCATAGGCACATAGGGAACACACACGACACACATCTGTAAGTCCACGGTATTGATGATAAGTTGAGGAAACCGTCCAGAAACACATGTGCTACAAAACGACACTGTTTCCTGCGCATGTACCCCGATATCAATATGGGATATGATCACCATGCACGCGTGCACGGACCGCACAACGGGTTGGCATACTCTGGATCAGGTGGTCGAGCAGCTGCTAGCATGTAGCCTCCCATTCTTGAACCAGTGCCTGTCGGAGCTCCTAAAGTGTCGTAGGGGTTTGAAGACGTGCACCGATATGTCGACCGAGAGCATCCCAGACGTGCTCTATGGGGTTTAGGTCTGAAGAACAGGCAGGTCACTCCATTCGCCTGATATATTCTGTTTCAAGGTACTCCTGCACGATGGCAGCTCAGGAGGAAGGTGGGACCCACTGCACCCCTGAGATGAAAACCCGGTGAGAATCACTGTTCAGACTATACCTGGACTCGTCCGTGAACATAACCTGGGACCACTATTACAATGAACATGTACCGTGTTCTTGACACCTTTACGGGCTCTTCTGTGACCAGGGGTCAGTGGAATGCACCTTGCAGGTCTCCAGGCAAATAAACCATGTCTGTTCAGTCGTCTGTAGACTGTGTGTCTGGAGACAACTATTCGAGTGGCTGCGGCAAGGTCGCGCGAAAGGCTGCCGGCAGTACTCCGTGGCCGTTTGCGGGCACTAGTGGTGAGACATCGGTCTTCTTGCGGTGTTGTACACTGTGGACGTCCCGTACTGTAGCACCTGGACACGTTTCCTGTCTGCTGGAATCGTTGGCATAATCTTGAGATCACACTTTGTGGCACACGGAGGGCCCGTGCTACGACTTGCTGTGTTTGACCAGCCTCCAGTCGCCCTGGTATTCTACCCCTCATAACGTCATCAATATGTGTTCTTTGAGCCATTTTCAACACACAGCCACCATTAGCACGTCTGAAAACGTCTGCACACTTACTCGCTGCACCTGCGACGATCGCAGGTCAAATGCACCGCATGGTCATACCCCGATGTGATTTAAACCCGCAAACCGCCCACCAGAGGGTTGTTTCACCGTGTATCAGCATTATCCTTAATTTATGAGCATGAGTGTATGTTGTTAGCACTGTATGAAATGGCCAAAACTGTTCTAACCCATGACAGTAGGGTTCCTAAATCTTCTACGGGCTGCACGGCCAATAAGAAAGCTGTGCCCTACAGGAAGCCGAGCGTCCGATCTAATATTCGAAAATGTGTCCCGGGCTGTGTTAAATGTGAGCACCTCGCTCCTTCTCCCACGAATTTCTTCCACAGGCCTGACTGAATTCAATCGCAGGCCTCCAGTTATTCACACTTGGCGTAGAGCAGGTCGAGACGAAGAATTTCATACGTTTCACTCGTTGTCTGTCAAGAGGGAAAACTGACTCAAATTGCCGTGCAACAACCACCTAAGCTACAGGGCATGCCCGTCGCTCGAGCCGGCCGGAGTAGCCGTTCGGTTCTAGGCGCTACAGTCTGTCGCCGAGCAACCGCTACGGTCGCAGGTTCGAATCCTGCTCGAGCTTGGATGTGTGTGATGTCCTTAGGTTAGCTAAGTTTAATTAGTTCTGTTCTAGGCGACTGATGACCTCAGAAGTTAAGTCGCATAGTGCTCAGAGCCATTTGAACCATTTGAACCGTCGCTCGAGGTCTTCAGTATTTCTAGCTCTCTTTCCGCACACTATTAGATATAGAAAAAAAAGTAGGACTTCCTTTGTAGTAAGTGACTTCCTCTGTAGCAAGTGTAATGTAGTTCACCTTTGAACTGGGATACTTGCTACAGGACGCTGTTATTGAGCTATTCAAGATAAAAGTACAAAAGTGCTGCTATCTGAATTATTTCTTATAGTCGACGTCTTTTGGACTGAATTGGCTGTGTTTAATCGTGCACTTGCAAATCTTAAAATTGACGTTTATGCAAATTTTGGCTCACTGTTTTGTGAATTTTAACAGCATAAAATTAACAATTAAATCGTTTTGTATGTCTGTTCCACTTATTAACAGGCTCCTGTGCTTCTAAGGGTTAAGTATGGATCGAATCGAAAACGTATTTACTTTGCGCATAACGTATACAAAAGTTTTTTCTTTCTTTATCCTCATACGAAAGTCTACATTAGTGAAGTTAACGAAATAGCCAATTAAGCCGGTGGCGTAATAGCCTAGTCAATGAAGACAACAGGGTCGAATATAGGAAATAATTTGTGTAGCCGCAAGTTCTTGAACAGAGATACGAGTGTGTGCCATGAACAACATACTAATAATACTGACAGGTGCGGGATGAGTGTATGAATCGGGATGTGTTTGAAGGTCAGGTTTGTACGTTCTTTTTGAGTAACTTCAAAAACGAGCCCTGTGGTGAAAATGTTTCACAGTACAAAATTAAACTACATTCAATTTCCTACAAAAAGAGGATGCATTCATTTTCATTCAGGGGTAATAGTTGGCGCGAAGAGAGCCAGAAGATACTGAAATCCTAGCTACAACTTAAGTGGCTTTTGCAGACAAATCTGAGGTCGTTTCCCCACTTGACTGTTGAGAAGTTTCCGTGTTCAGTCCTGTCGTACGGCTTTTCAAACCTAAGATATATAATCATCGTGTGACCTCAAATGGAGCGCGTTACGATCTTGAAGCTGCGTCTGGTAGTGTTACTGGTCTTAGATTTGACACTGACGTGTAATTGCTTCTATGAACTGCGCTGGCATTTGACCGCATTGTAACAATTCCTTAGTGGTATTAGTGTGTCCTTCTTCTGGCATAAAACTCTATCAATAAGCGAGCCTCAGATTCCTTGGTGACTTGTTTCACGGCGCATATTCAACAACATCCTACAAGAACTTGGTAGTGATCGGAGTTGACGAAAGTCTATTTCATATTTCTCTGTTGATCCTTGACACAGCTGCTGCTGCATACCATATTTAGTTTCTAGTTGCGTGCGGTTGCTATTAAGATACTTACGTATAAGTAATAGCGATAGTCCTTGACAGTCTATGGACGAGGCAATTCTTCGTGCAGTTGACGACAACCCTAATGTCAGCGTCAGAGAAGTTGCTGCTGTACAAGGTAACGTTGACCACGTCACTGTATGGAGAATGCTACGGGAGAACCAGTTGTTTCCGTACCATGTACAGCGTGTGCAGGCACTATCAGCAGCTGATTGGCCTCCACGGGTACACTTCTGCGAATGCTTCATCCAACAATGCGTCAATCCTCATTTCAGTGCAAATATTCTCTTTACGGATGAGGCTTCATTCCTATGTAATCAAATTGTAAATTTTCACAATCAACACGTGTGGGCTGACGAGAATCCGCACGCAATTGTGCAATCACGTCATCAACACAGATTTTCTGTGATCGTTTGGGCAGGCATTGTTGGTGATGTCTTGATCGGGCCCCATGTTCTTTGACCTACGCTCAATGGAACACGTTATCATGATTTCATTCGGGATACTCTACCTGTGCTGCTAGAACATGTGCCTTTACAAGTACGACACAACATGTGGTTCAAGCACGATGGAGCTCCTGCACATTTCAGTCGGAGTGTTCGTACGCTTCTCAACAACAGATTCGGTGTCCGATAGATTGGTAGAGGCGGACCAATTCCATGGCCTCCAAGCTCTCCTGACCTCAGCCCTCTTGACTTTCATTTATGGGGGCATTTGAAAGCTCTTGTCTACGCAACCCCGGTACCAAATGTAGAGACTCTTCGTGCTCGTATTGTGGGCGGCTGTGATACAATACGCCATTCTCCAGGGCTTTATCAGCGCATCAGGGATTCCATGCGACGGAGGGTGGATGCATGTATCCTTGCTAACGGAGGACATTTTGAACATTTCCTGTAAGAAAGTGTTTGAAGTCACGCTGGTACGTTCTGTTGCTGTGTTTCCATTCCATGATTAATGTGATTAGAAGAGAAGTAATAAAATGGGCTCTAACATGGAAAGTAAGCGTTTCCGGACACATGTCCACATAACATATTTTCTTTCTTTGCGTGTGAGGAATGTTTCCTGAAAGTTTGGCCGTACCTTTTTGTAACACCCTGTATAAAAACGGCATTACTATTTTGAGAGCCTTGGGTAATTTGACACTTAATTGTAGATGATTATCAGCACCTGTGACTCACTTTTCCTGACAGATTCCTTCAAGAAATTTATACCGTAGCAGGGAACCCGGCAACGCTTCGCAATTGCCAAGTATATTTGGGAATTGTATATGATCCTAAATTCCTTGCCCCCCCCACCCTCTGCCTATGATCTCATCCCACCACTCTTTCTGTACATCTCCTCCTTCCCCCATTTCCCTGTCCATAACCTCCTCATTCCTCTCTCCGTCCATTTCCTCCGCCCCCTCTCTCCTCCATCTCTCTCTGTCAGCTTCTGTCTGAATGTTCAGTAGCTCCTTATATTTCCTTCTCTTTCGCTCTCTCTGTGCTAAACTTCTTGCCCCCTCTCTCTATCCTGTCCATTTTCGTTTGAAAGTTCAGTAGAGCGTCATCAAAAATTTTAAGTAAATCCATCAAGTTCCTTTCGAGATTTTGGGCAACAATGTTTCCTCTTTATGTATTATGTTGTATTGGCAGAAGAGCCAACACCGTGTTACTAGAGGAGGCCGAAATGCATGCGTTTTAGCTCACGCAGGCTGGCATGAGGAGGGAATAACTATACTGACGTGAGGTCTGGAACATGACAAGGAATTAGAATTCAGAAAGCGGACGTAATTAGTTTGATGCTTAACTTTAATCCATTAATGATGAACATCGCTCTTGACGGTACATGATTCATCATATTATCTGTTCAGAATACATTCTTGAAGACAGTTCTTGTAGTAACTGAATATGGCGCCTTGCTAGGTCGTAGCAAATGACGTAGCTGAAGGCTACGCTAAACTGTCGTCTCTGCTAATGAGAGCGTATGTAGACAGTGAACCATCGCTAGAAAAGACGGCTTTACAACTGGGGCGAGTGCTAGGGAGTCTCTCTAGACCTGCGTGTAGCGGCGTTCGGTCTGCGATCACTGATAGTGGCGACACGCGGGTCCGACGTATATTAACGGTCCGCTGCCGATTTAAAGGCTACCACCTAGCAAGTGTGGTGTCTGGCGGTGACACCACATATTACATGTATGATTCATACATAATATGCTACATAAATATATAGCCTATATTTACCGAAATGTTCATTAAAGTGAAATGTAAAAATTGGAAGTAAATGGGTCAGAAACTTTTAGAGGTTTATGGTAACTACACTCCCACTTTATGTATTACATAAATATTTTTATGTTACATATCTTACAAAAATGTGAACGTTCAGTAGACTGTCGTGTAAAAATCTATAGTACGTTGGTCAACAACTTTTCGAGATTTTCGGTAACAGTGTTTCCCCATTAAATATCACATATGTATTTACATTTTTATAGGTAACTGTCAAACTGATTTTCTTGTTTTGAAAATCTGTGACTGCAGAACTGTCAAACTGAATGTAAACATTTTTGTTTTCTTTTTCATATCAAAAATACCATTACCATCCACAAACACAAAAATATAAAGAGGTTTTCAAGTGATCTTTCACAATTGATTTTAATTTCCTACTTTTCTCATGGACTTCCAAAAATTTTTTCTCGTACAAACATTGTCCTGACGATAACGAACACAAGAAAAATTAATCAAATTTGTCAAGGCGTTTTCACGTGATGATTCTTCATACAAGCAGCAACAGATTTTTATTTATATACGTTACTACAAATTAAGAATCTCTTCTTTCTGTCTTACGAAAAGCACATTAAAACATTGAAAACTTTCATGAAAACTTTCCAACTATCCAGAGGAGACTTCTATACTGTAACAGTCACAAGTGTTACATTTCCCAGGACTGATACACAAGCACACGCTTAAATAAGTTTATCTATACAGAATTTACTTACCTGTTCATTTTTGTATTTATGCTCCTTTTCTATTCATTTATTATTACTGCTGGTTTCTTTGGTGACTGTTACTATGTTGCTGCTGAGTGGTCCTCAGCTTCATATTTCCAAAATTTCGCTTTGGTAGATGTGCGCAACTTTAATGAATATATAAGTAAATGAATTTCCATATCTCAATTTTGTGTGAAATGTGAGTAGTATTGTTCCTACTATCATACTGAGATAATGGTTTATAACAGAAACTGGTAGTAACAATAAATGAATACAATACATCTCCGTGTCAGGCATTTTTCAAATCCCTTACATTAAGCTTTTCTATCCGTATGGTTTTATGAAGTATTCAGACGTACAAATAACACCAAATTTCTTTTCTAGGTGCTAAGATCCAGTCAAATTAACAACCTGTTTACTTTATTTTTTACCCCCTTAATACTGTGGTGAAGAAACTTAATTTCACCCTTCCTTCGATTATCAAATATGAACTACGAGTCTCTGTCAGTTTAATTTCCTTTAATTGTGTCTGAATGACTAGAAACTGAAGTCGGTGTTTTACCTGACCCTAGTAATGCAGGGATTTTCGTTTATGGGCTGTTGGACCCTCTTGTGTTTTCTGCTAATAGAGGTGCCGATTTGCCCTTAGGCCCCCCTTATTAGGTATAGGCCATAGGCTCTCCACAGCAACTACTGAAACAGCACCGATATGAGATTTAGGATCCATCTGTAGGAGTCCCATGAGGTCCATGTTTACTCGCTTAACAAGAGAGTTAAACCAGGGCTGGTCGTGGTGCCACATAACCTCGACAAAACCCACATTTTCGCGCTCAGTAGTTGCTTCTGTTTTGTCCACATTACCCAAATTCTACATTTATCGATTTAAACCATTTTGTTTTCAACTCCCCCAACTAAAACAAGTGATAAGCTCTGTTAACATCCTTACACACTTGTATCCGGACAAAAACTAGCACTTGATTCCACAAAACTTGAGATCAGGTATTCCACACTTAAATTTTCTTGTATCTGCTGACCTACAACTTTCCCATGACTGCTACCTAACAGCAAAACTCTTCCCTTCCTGTTGTATTTATAACAACAACATTTAAAAGTAGCTTACAATCTGTTATTTATATAAGTATTTATGACAGCAGAAATCATACATATCACGCAGGTGCAGTGTTCCCAACTTTATTGAAGTGCACAATAAGAGAATGTCACACATTTGAAGACTAATGAGTGAGGATTAAGGAGTAGTTAAACTTCCTTTCATAATCGTTGATATCATGTCTAATATTATCATCTATCTGGCCAGATTTTATGCAGGAACAATACCACATGATAGCACCGAAAGAATTTCGTAAAGCTGGAAGTGTTTTTCAGTGTTTATAAATAAAAGACAACGAACTATAAGAACGCATGTATTACAGTGTAACTTCCAGCGTTTCGAAGACAGCAGATGGTCCATTGAAAATGCTTCATAACAAGGTCGTTGGGGGGGGGGGGGGGGGTTGGTAGGAGGGTGGTGTCATAGAGCACGAAGTCAGTCCTTCGACGTGAGTTGCACTGTGGGAGTACAAAGTCACAGTCTTTTGACGTGAGTTGCACTTTGGACTGATAATAAACGCAGCCATAAAGACCCCATGCTGTACCAGTAAGTGAATTACACAGATCAGCAAAAGCAGTATCTTCTTTCTTTCGCAGGGTCGGTGTGGCTAGAACGGATTTAGCAAGGTTAGTTTTAGTGTAAATCGTGAAATAGTTCGAACGTGTTTCAAATGTCTGCGACGCGTGTAACTGACGTGGAATGTGAGGACCAGCCCGTATTCACCTAGCGGTATGTGGAAAACCGCCTAAAAACCACATCCAGGCTGGCTGGCGCACCGTCCCTCGTCGTTAATCCGCTGGGCGGATTCGATCCCGGCCGGCGCGCCTACCCGAGTCCAGGAAGCAGCGCGTAGATCAGCAAAAGCAGTATCTAGAATGAATTTTGACTTTGCAGTGGAGTGTGCACTGAGTTGAAACTTCCTGGCAAATTAAAAGAGTGTGCTGGACGGGGATTCAATGTCAGACCTTTGCCTTTCACGGGTGAGAGCGCTACCGACTTTTCCTTCTACCCTCCCTCCCCCCTCCTCCCCCCCCCCCCTCCCATTCACCCATTCTACCACGCCCTTGCGTTCGCCGTTGTTGCCTTCACTGGCCTGGCTTCTTCGCCACTAAACAAAATGTTTGTCTCTTTAAGATATTTAATTTCTTCCTCTTGTAAGTAGATGTAAGCTAGAGAATGTGCAATAAGCTGCCGTCCGGACAGAGTGGTCGGCGCAATTTTTGTCTTAGCAATTATTTCTCAGCAGACCTTACCCTGCAACACCCGTACAAGCTTTTCAGACTGTTTCTGGCCACCCTGTAAAAAGATCAGCAGGTGTTTTGTTCCAGCCGGCCGTTGTGGCCGAGTGGTTCTAGGCGCTTCAGTCTGGAACTGCGAGACCGCTATGTTCGCAGGTTCGAATCCTGCCTCGGGCATGGATGTGTATGATGTCCTTAGGTTAGTTAGGTTTAACTAGTTCTAAGTTCTAGGGGACTGATGACCTCAGATGTTAAGTCCCATAGTGCTCAGAACCATTTGAATTTTGAATAAGCTGCCAACTGTGCTATCAAGACCCGTCCCCACAGCTTTGCTTCCGCAAGTATCTTTCCTACCTTCCAAACTTTTATGATTGCAAATGGTGACAGCCAAGCTGTGAAGACGGTTCGGGAGTCGTCCTTGGATAGCTCAGTCGGTAGAGCACTTTCTCGCTAAAGGCGAAGGTACCTGTTTCGAGTTCCGGGCTGGCACGCATTTTTAATCCGCCATGAAATGTCAAAAGACATGATTAAAAAAAAATATTGCTTGAAATAGACTCCAGTGAAGTGGCTATAAAGCAGCGAGGTCTATACTTTCTTTGCATATTGCAATAAACTCTGTTGAAAAAAAACAAGAAATAAAATCAGAGGCATGTTCACATTTTCTTAGAATATACCTTAATAATTCAATAGATGGCGTTTTATCAGGATTACAGATTATAGATGAAGTGCTAGCCATTCAGTTTAAGGCGAGGAAAACCGGTTACTTCTACATTTAGCAGCACCTAACTAGAAATTATTCGACCGTATCTCCGTTATTAACGAGGGTACCCTCGTGTTCGTAGTGCCTGCAGAGCAGGGAAATGAGAAATATTTATAGAGAAAAATAATTACGTATGGTTCGCATTCTTTATTGCCGTCTTAATAGTCTCATGATTCTGAATATTTTTTAGTGAGCTACGTTATCGGACAGTATTCAGAAAAAGTAATAGTGGCCTCCACAAAAGACCAGTAGAACGATAAGAATTATTTTTAGCTGTTTGTTTCTTGTAAGTTCATCAGACTAACTGCAGTAGTTGCGTTTTCGAAACGACCATTAGAAGT
The DNA here is from genome assembly GCF_021461385.2 of Schistocerca piceifrons. Lineage (NCBI taxonomy): Eukaryota > Metazoa > Arthropoda > Insecta > Orthoptera > Acrididae > Schistocerca > Schistocerca piceifrons. The sequence continues at coordinate 431,081,675 of NC_060142.1, forward strand.
TTTAGTTAAGTGTCCACGTATGCGTCTCACTGATGAGACCTCCAAGACTCCAAGAAATCATTCATGCATTCCGGAACCCATTCCATGTACTAATATTGTTGGATGTGATGTAACTACAATATACTATCTACATAACTGTTAAATTATTGGAGGTATATAGGATTAATTGTTTTTAATGAATGGTTATACAATTTTAATAAATTACTTTAGTTCGTTAAATAGTTTCAAATTTTTATTTTGCGGTACAGTTTGTGAATCGTAAGATCGATGTCTCCTTCAGAAAGGTATCGTTCATTACAGGAATCATTTCGAACAACTAAAGTACCTACACAGCGGAAAATAATTTAGCCAGTGTATTCAAAAGCACGTCGTCCGATTTTGGAAGTGTTTTACTTTATACTGAAGTAGTCTTAAATCATAATGGTCAGCTGAAGTATTGTGCCAACTGCTGCGATGAATGAACTTACACAGTAGATGACTGCGATGAATGAACACTTGTACTGGGTGACGCATGTCATATGACATGCATGCGACACGTGCAATTGGTCGACACCATATTCGAATAATTTTGTAATATGCGACTGCGGAACATCCACCTGCTGATGCGAAGTAATGATGCATAAGGCACTCGTAAATTACGTAGTGTCCATGCCAAATCGTTAAAATACACACGGTAGCTTACAGTTCCGTAAAGCAGCGTTGGAGGTAACTTTCAGTTCAGTTTACTGCAGAATACAGTGAAATATCAGAAGTGCCTCATAGCACGCTTTTCACGTGTTTTAATGTAGAACGATGCAGTAGTGTACCCAATATCATCGTCTGTTACATTGAAGCGAAAACGCCGTTACGGTAGTGTGGTGAATGGCCAATTTTTCCTGTTACAAGACACGGTGCATCTCTGCTGTGGATGTGCTAGCAGATACTGTCTTACAACTGCCCAAGTTACGGCTGTACGACGAACAATAGGCGGTAATAAGTCTTATAATAAAGGAGAATCTTACCACAGCGTCCTTCTGACATGTCGTTGTTAGGGCAGGCTATATAAAACCTGCCGGCTACGTTAGTGGTAGTACTAACCACTTACACCTGCCATGGTTGATGTCTTCGACGCTAGACATGGAGCGTTCAGATCATCAGGTCATGTTTTTGTCTTTTGAGCTCCTTGACTGTGCGTCTTATTTGTTGACTTGTCTTCTCCGTTTATCTGGATATTGGCACACTCACCACTGAAGCCACGTTTCGTTAAACAATCGAACGACCATATGCAAAACACCTTCACAAATTTGATTACTTTAGACATGAGTTAATGTGTTAAATATTTGTCTTTAACCATGTAAGTGAGAAAAATTTTAGAAATGGTTTGAAATTAAGTTCAATTTTTTTTTAAAGTCGCTAAGTCCTCTCATTATGAAATACTGGATGAATATACTGTGGATAATTTGCACTCCATTTTAAGCAAAAGCTAGTTTTCTATCCATCTCAACGTTCCTGATGTCATAGCTCCAAATTTATGTGTTGTGCAATGATATAATTTTGCAGGTACTTTCATTTATATATGTGGATACGGTCTGCAAATTGCGTTGAGAATAGAGTCGCTGGTTGTTGTTGTTGTGGTCCTCAGTCCTGAGACTGGTTTGATGCAGCTCTCCATGCTACTCTATCCTGTGCAAGCTTTTTCATCTCCCAGTACCTACTGCAACCTACATCCTTCTGAATCTGCTTAGTGTATTCATCTCTTGGTCTCCCTCTACGATTTTTACCCTCCACGCTGCCCTCCAATACTAAATTGGTGATCCCTTGATGCCTCAGAACATGTCCTACCAACCGATCCCTTCTTCTGGTCAAGTTGTGCCACAAACTTCTCTCCTCCCCAATCCTATTCAATACCTCCTCATTAGTTATGTGATCTACCCATCTAATCTTCAGCATTCTTCTGTAGCACCACATTTCGAAAGCTTCTATTCTCTTCTTGTCCAAACTATTTATCGTCCATGTTTCACTTCCATACATGGCTACACTCCATACGAATACTTTCAGAAATGACTTCCTGACACTTAAATCAATACTGGATGTTAACAAATTTCTCTTCTTCAGAAACGCTTTCCTTGCCATTGCCAGTCTACATTTTATATCCTCTCTACTTCGACCATCATCAGTTATTTTGCTCCCCAAATAGCAAAACTCCTTTACTACTTTAAGTGCCTCATTTCCTAATCTAATTCCCTCAGCATCACCGGACTTAATTAGACTACATTCCATTATCCTTGTTTTGCTTTTGTTGATGTTCATCTTATATCCTCCTTTCAAGACACTGTCCATTCCATTCAACTGCTCTTCCAAGTCCTTTGCTGTCTCTGACAGAATTACAATGTCATCGGCGAACCTCAAAGTTTTTATTTCTTCTCCATGAATTTTAATACCTACCCCGAATTTTTCTTTTGTTTCCTTTACTGCTTGCTCAATATACAGATTGAACAACATCGGGGAGAGGCTACAACCCTGTCTTACTCCCTTCCCAACCACTGCTTCCCTTTCATGTCCCTCGACTCTTATAACTGCCATCTGGTTTCTGTACAAATTGTAAATAGCCTTTCGCTCCCTGTATTTTATCCCTGCCACCTTTAGAATTTGAAAGAGAGTATTCCAGTCAACATTGTCAAAAGCTTTCTCTAAGTCTACAAATGCTAGAAACGTAGGTTTGCCTTTCCTTAATCTTTCTTCTAAGATAAGTCGTAAGGTTAGTATTGCCTCACGTGTTCCAGTGTTTCTACGGAATCCAAACTGATCTTCCCCGAGGTTGGCTTCTACTAGTTTTTCCATTCGTCTGTAAAGAATTCGTGTTAGTATTTTGCAGCTGTGACTTATTAAGCTGATAGTTCGGTAATTTTCACATCTGTCAACACCTGCTTTCTTTGGGATTGGAATTATTATATTCTTCTTGAAGTCTGAGGGTATTTCGCCTGTTTCATACATCTTGCTCACCAGATGGTAGAGTTTTGTCAGGACTGGCTCTCCCACGGCCGTCAGTAGTTCCAATGGAATATTGTCTACTCCGGGGGCCTTGTTTCGACTAGAGTCGCTGGTATAAATATAATAAATTAAAACGCCATGTCTCATGCTGAAGTTTGTCTGCTTGAACAGCAAATATGCAGTAAGCGATAAAGTGCTTCCTTTGCTTATTTTGTATGGGTGCCAGCGGCAGAAAGTTTCGTAGGAGTTTGAAATTTTGTGTCAAGTTTGTTGGAAGTAGCTAAGTGCTCTACTTCTCAAACACGGGATGAATGTAGACCGGGTGTTTGCGTTCGCTGCCTTAAGAGAAGTTTGTGACTTTAATATTTATAATATTATGTTAACTTTCTAACATAAGATTACACCTCTTAATTAGTAGATTATGACAACATCACAAACTTTTAAATTCGGTCAATAATTACGCAAAATATTCTAAGTCAAATTTTGTGACCCCTAAAAGCCGTTAGTTAGGCAACCTGCAACAGAACTTGGCTTCCCAGATAGCGATTTAGTAACAGATGAGCGTACCCAGCCTAGAGGAACGTGGGGTAACGGCTCTTCCTCCTCCTCCCCCCCCCCCCCCCGCCTTCTGCCCTTCCCCCTCCTTCTCCCTCCTCCCCCCACCCGATTAAGTATAAAAAACCATCTTCTTAAATCGAACTCGCTTCCAGTCCCCTGAACACGGACAGTCGTACCAGGTTAGTATCAGTTTGATTGAAGGATGAGCATGTAACGGATATCTACTACACCTGGATCAGAATAATAAGATTGTTGACGGGTATACACGGTAAGGGCGATGTTCGCAGTTAGCTTTTATTCACACGGTGACTATAGCGGTGGAAACAAAAGCTGTGCAATTCAGCGCTAAATTTTTTGTACGTTTTACATTAATCTGAAGTTCAAAGTTCGCTTTGCATACTGGAAGTAGGCTACCATTTTGTTGCTCATTTTCGCTATTGTCTTCATTAATCTGCGTAGTATAAAACAAATAAGGATAAAAAAAAACAAAGCTCACGATGAAAAAAGTCGCAACAATTGAGGTGGCGATCGTAACTGTCGTCATCAGAGCGAATTCCAACAGCGAACAAAACAGATGAAGAGACGATGTTGGAGATACATCATAATTGTTAAAGGTGATGAATCGTGTACACGATTGGAGCTAATCCCCTCAGTGTCAGTTAAGGTCTTATGATGCTGAACTGAAGCCCCGAAACTGGTAGCCATATAAAAAATAACACAAGGACGGCTGTAGGTATTACATTTTACTACACATTTTTTTTTAAATTTTCAATCATGGGGCTAGAATCTAAAACACAAATATATATAAATATTAGAAACTCATCACAGAAAGATGACATTGTTCTAAAAAAAGCACTGCACTCTAACTTGAAATCGAAGGATATAAAATAAGAGGGAAGGATATGGGGAAAAGAGAATATGTTCTATAGGCATGATAAGGTATGGATAGGAAAACAAAAGAGACCTGTTTGGCACGAAACTATGAATATGAAGGTAGATGGGTGCTGGTGTGCAAAGTAGGAAGACAGGAGATAAGGGGTGGTTTGATGTGTGGGTAGAGTAGTGGAATCAAGAGGAAAGAGATGAGGAGCGATGGAGAGGGAAGAGGAGAGGGTAGCCCTGACGGCTAGTGTAATAGTTGGGTAAGAGTAATAGTTGGTAGGACAGATCAGTTTCGGCGCGGATCTCGTGGTCTGGGTGAGGGAGTCGGTTGAACTAGCATTGGGATAGAAGATGGAGGTATAGGGATGGCGGGATGTTTTTGTAAAGGTGCAGCAGTATACCTGACGGCTGATTAGAAAGGAAAGATTAGGATTATTGCAAACTACGTTGCAGGTAGTGTAGGATGTGCAGAGGTGTCTGACGTGGGCGAGAAAAGGGTAGGAATTTGATCAAATAGTAGAGGACTTAAAGAGGGGAAGGAAAACGAGCGCATAATGTGACTTAGAACGCACGACATCAAGGATTTTGAGGGATTTGTAGAACTTTGGTGGAGCATATATCAATGCAACATTAGCATAGGGGAGGATAGACTAGATCACGGTTTTGTATGTGGAGAATAGTGGCAGTGTGTTATCCCCAGGTGCAGTCAGTTAGTAGTTTTAGTGCTGGATTCTAATTAAGGTCTCCCCCTACATACTGTCTATTTCGGTTGTGAGGTGGCTAACCGACATCACATTCTCGGATGCCAAGAGCCAATTTCGAAATTGCTTTGGAGAGGTGTCTGTACGGTAGTCTGTTGCCTCTGCTACTCCAGTATGTGATTGTTAGGCAACAGCGAGTCGGCTCTTCGAACGCATGAGGGAGGTGGGGGGGGGGGGATGATGATGATGATGATGATGATGATGATGTTTGGTTTGGGGGCGCGCTCAACTGCGCGGTTATCAGCGCCCCTACAAATTCCCAACCCTTGCTCAGTCCAATCTCGCCACTGTATGGAATGATGATGAAATGATGAGGACAACACAAACACCCAGTCAACTGAAGGCAGGTGTAAATCCCTGACGCCGCCGAGAAGGCGGGTGGGGGAGGGGAGGAGGGAGAAGTTCCCTGCACAGAGATGTTGATATGGCATGGCAGTTCTCTTGTGGTTGCTTGTTTACACTGTTGAGCTGGGGTATGTGGGATTGCTGGAAGATGAGCACACGCAGCCCGATGTGGTAGGATCGTTGGCAACAAGACCGATGTTAACTTGTAGCACCTTACCTACACGGTCGTTAATGCCTCTCACATAAGGCAAACGGGAATAGGAAGAGATTTTTCTCTTCCTTTGCCTGTTTTATCATCACTGTAACATATAGCTTGTTTATGTTCTTGTTGCTAGTACTATTCATATGGTATGTTGTCCGGAGCTCGTTCGGTTCATGTTGGAGGTTGTCAGCGTCGCTACTTCGGTGTGGTTCAAAATGGCTCTGAGCACTATGGGACTTTACTTCTGAGGTCATCAGTCCCCTACAACTTAGAACTACTTAAACCTAACTAACCTAAGGACATCACACACATCCATGCCCGAGGCAGGATTCGAACCTGCGACCGTTGCGGTCGCGCGGTTCCAGACTGTAGAGCCTAGAACCGCTCGGCCACCCCAGCCGGCCTACTTCGGTGTGCTCGAGATGTCAGCATACGTGGTACAGTAGTCCTTTGTGCTGGACGGTAGTTTGATTCAAAATGTGGTGTACATGCTGTAGAATTTGTCTTCTACTTTGCTACTAGAATTTCTGCGGACTTCTACATCCAGAAAACGAATCGCTCCATTGTTTTCTATTTCTAGCATGAACTGTATGTCCTTAAGTAAGCTGTTGAGGTGCGGATGAAATCTGCGTAGTTCTGCTTTCCCATGCGGCCACATGACAAACGTGCCGTCCACATACCTCAGCCAACATTGTTTTTTTTTAACCTAAAACCAGCGCCTTTTTTTCCCCAATGTCAGGCTTACCACCTTTGCTGACATACATTTTGTTGTACTACCGCATAAATTGTATCTACAATGTCCATATTATGTTGACAAATAGTGGCTAATTAGAAAATTAATTAATTAAGGAAATGAATCAAACTGAAAATGCCCAAATGAAAGACATGAAGACATTGCGGATAGTACAAATACAAAAGAAACATGCTCCTGTAGCAATGAAATGAAATTCGTGTCGGGGGCGACACCTGCTCACGACCCGACGTTGGATAGAGCAAGAGAGCCATCTATCGACTCGTTCTCCAGACGTTGGTGTAAGACTGGGTCGTCTTCTCGAAATTAACTAATGGTCCGTAAGTGTGATCGATGTCTATCTCGGCTTCTTCGTCTATCTCATCTCTCACCCGTCACACCCCATCTGGCCGGCGGGTCGGTAAATGTAAGTCGCAAGTAATTAGCGAAGTCTTGCCCATATTTCTTATGCTGTTGCAGCTTCGTGTGTCCATCCAGGAGAAAATGCCAAAAATCAATTTTGTCCTTTTCTCATTCGTTAAACACGTAGCCCACCACCATTCCCCGTACCCATGTCAATGCATTGGTTTTTGGGACCGGAAAATAAGATTCTTGGGGGAAAAAAAGCGTGTCTGATGAAATTGTGTGAGGGGCGGAGCTTAAAAGGAACGCCAATATCTGTTGTGCCAAGTGCCACACTGGAGCCGTCCCACTACATGCTAAACGATGTTCATCAGTGTCCACTGTTGCGCAGCCTAAACATAGTGGAGTGTCTGCGAAATGAATCGCGTGTCGCCGTTGATTCGTTGCGAACTTCCTATTTACCACCACATACCATGTTGAACGTACCGACGTTGGGAGGTAAACGTTCCGTATAAAGCGCCGTATCTGTCGCCAGTTCTTGTCTGGGTACTTCTTTTCCAGGGTATTCCTTGGGCACCGGCGCAGTAAGAGTTGGTATACATCTCGCGTCGTCGGTAGTCGTGTTGTTGGGAAGGAATCTCTGACATAGCTAAGCTCCAAAAAAAAGACTTGAAATGTGACAGCTTCGGTGAAATATGGCCCACATTGACTGGGGGCAGCATTGAAGTGGGCGCTAGTACATCGGCCAACGCACCCGAGATATTGCGGAATTGACCGCGCCAGTGTCGGAAAATCGTACTGACGTATAACGCCCGTGCCTTTTCATATACGTGATGCCATTGTGCGCGTTAAAGGCAGAACATGCGCTACGTGAGTGAGTCTCGGTGCTAGGTATACGTTAACATAGGTCACCCTCTGAATCATATCCAACGCTCTTAATTTCTGTAACAGCACCATTGTCCGCATCAGCTTCAATATGCGTCGGTAGTTATCCGCTGCTGTCCGCTGCACATCCGTGTGGAACGTAACACCTAGACATTTTATGGTCTTAACTAACATGAGCGGCCCTTCCTCCCCCGGTTGTAATCCTAGACCGACATTCATGCAGCGTGATTTCTGTAGATTAAGCACGCTTGCTGCCGCCATCCCGTATCGCTGTATCCATGCCAACGCCGTACGTACTTCGTCGCCTGTCCTTGCCACCAGCATCACATCGTCAGCATAAGCGCGGCAATGAAAGGTCAGTTGTGGCAACGGCACTCCTTCCAACCGTCTTCGGAGACCATATAGACAGGGTTCCAAAGCCATTGCATACAAAAATATCGAAAGGGGGCAACCTTGACGAACTGACCTTGAAATAACAATGTAGTCAGTGCCCCGCCCATTAACCGAGACCTTTGATCGCACGCCGTGTAACAGTCACATGATCACTAGAATGAAGGCCTGTGGGATTCCCAATCTGCCCATCACCGCATGTCAAAAGGTATGATCCACTCTGTCGAATGCATGATCGAAGTCAATAGCGACGATTGCCCCACGCACTCGACATGCCGCTGCTAATGCGATGATATCTCGGTAGTCACCGAGCGCCGTATGTACGTTACTCTTACCGCCGAGGCAAGTTTGATCTATGAGGAGTCTATCAGAAATTGAAGACCGCAGGCGAGCCCCAAAGATGCGCGCGAAAATCTTATAGTCGCTGTTGAAGAGAGTGAGTGGTCTATAATCTCCTGGCCTTCTGCCACCGCGTGATTTGGGTATTGGAATGATGATACCCTCCGTGAATTCGGCAGGTATCTCAGTGTGCGGTAACAGGAGTTCGTTGTACATCTGAATCCAGGTCCGTCCCATGAGGTACGCAAATGCGCGGTAAAATTCAATTGGGAAGCCGTCCTGCCCTAGGGACTTGTTTGGAGCCCCTTTGGCAATTCCATCTGTCAGCTCGTCCTCTGTTATCGCTGTGATGAAAGTCTCTGCATCCAGTGGTGGTCCTCTATCTGGCATTTCCGAGATGACATCATGTAGTGTCTCGTGGTTCACTTGTACAGGTCCATATAACTGGCGGAAATAGTCAGTAAACACATGCGCAATATCACGCTGGTTCACAACTTGCTGGCCAGTTTCAGAGATTAGTTCCCTGATCAATGTCCTTCGTCGTCGTTGGCGTTCACGTACTACGTGGTGCATGGTGGGGGTTTCGGCAGCAACTGTGTCCGCCAATCTCGCTCGGACCATTATACCTTCCATTCTTAGTCTCGTCAGCTGTAATAACTTGGCTTTTATCCTGCGCATGGCCGTGTGCCTTTCTGGCGATGGTTGTTGGGTCATCAGCTCCCTCAGGGCTGTAAAATAAAAATCAGCCGTCGTGCGGTTCCACTGCGATTTGTCCTGCCCGTACCGTATCAACGTTCTCCGTAACGTTGGTTTTGCGCATTTGATCCACCACTGGAGAACCGAGGTGCATGCTCATTTGCGGCGAACGCAGATCTCCCAGACCGCCTCTATCGACCGGCGACACGCAGTGTCACGTAAAAGTGCACAATTCAATTTCCAGTGACCCCTACTCCGCCATATCTTCTGACGCGTTAGTGAAATCGTACAGACGTACGCCATATGATCCGTAAAAGCCGCTGGCCAGATTTCGGCATCCAGTATCGCCGTCCGTAGAGCTCGTGTCACATACACTCTATCAAGTCTACTCGCCGAGTGTCCCGTTACAAACGTATAACCCGGTCTGTCGCCATGCTGCAGTTCCCAGGTATCCAGAAGCGCCATTTCGGTAATCAACGCACGCAGTTCCATGCATGGCACATAATGAGGTACTTGGTCCTTTTTGTCGACGACACAATTAAATTCGCCGCCCACTATATAGTTATCATAGCGTCCAGCGAACAACGGTGCTATCTCTTCGGTGTAAAAGGTCGCCCTTTCTCTTGGTTTTGTGGAGCCAGATGGCGCGTATAAATTGATGAAACGAACGCCGTCGACAGTGATCGCTATGCCATGTTCGAAGGGAGAGACATGACGTCCTCCAGTCCTATTCCTTCTCTGGTGAGAATCGCCACACCGCATCCACTTTCATCGTGCACTGAATAAAGTGCCTCGTAGCCGTAGAACTCTGGCGGCGATGTGAAACGCACTTCTTGTAGGAGTACAATATCCACGTCCGCAGCGCGTAACATATCTTTCAGCATTTGAATTTTAAGCGGTGTCCGAATGCCATCAATGTTTATCGTTGCAATGCGGTACGCCTGGCGTGTGTTCATCAGTTGTAGGGCGGTGTCATTAAACGTCTATCTGCACCCCCGGCGCTCCTCACCACACCAAGTTGTTCAACATTTCCCGACCCCTCCCGGCCTCTGGCCAGCACTATCCTCAATCGTCGCGTTCGTATTTTCATTCCGTTCCTGTTGGTCCATTTCTTGTGCCCAGTCCCCCAGCATATTTCCGGAACTGGTCGAAGGATGGGAGGCAACGTTGTCACCGCTCTGATGTTGGACACTTGTCATCTCCACTTCTGCCTTCCGGTCGCCAGAAGGAGAGTTCAAGTTATCGCCGCTGTGCAATTCCTTCATCGTCATCTCGGTCTCTGTTGAATCCTCTGGTCTCAGGTCGATACTGTCGTCGTCCACTGTCCCTTCGGGACTATGGGTATCGTCAGCAAAAGTCAGTCGACGCTTCTTTCTTCTCTTCGGCGAACGCTGTTTCCGTTGCCTTGCTTCCGCTTCGGCTGTTTGGGTTGCGTATCCTCCGTCTTGGGCCTGGCCTATCACGCTCTCGGTGGAAGCACTGGCAGCCACCAAGGATGAGCCTGGAGCGGCCGTCAGCTGCATCTCTTGTGTGGTGTCCTGTGTCTGTTGTGGTGGAACCGGTGGTCGGATTTCCAGTCCGTTGGTGTCCGTGTTCTCTATTGGGGGCAGCTGCTGGTGCCCATCGGAAATCTGCCTCACGTCGCCTCTCAGGGCTTCCCCAAAGGTCAACGGTAAGACAGTCATCTCTTGTGGCGCCGGAACGTCATCCCGTGGAGTTTGCACTAAACGTCGCTGGAGGCATTCCGAGCGGACGTGACCTTCTTTCCCGCACCCCGAGCAAGTGCTAGGTTGACCATCATAGATTATAATCGCTCGACAACCTCCTATGTACAAATAAGAGGGGACGTGCTTTCGCAGTTCTATCCGTATTTGTCTCACCACATTTAAAACGGGGTACGTGGTAAAACTCGTCCATTTTTCGGCCACACGCGATAGAACTGTACCGTATGGTCGAAAGGCTTCGATAACAAGTTCAGACGGGACTTCAAACGGAAGTTCAAAGACTCGTATAGTGCGGATCCCCATTCCCGCGTGATCGACTGTAACCACACCAACATTCCCGTCGGCATGACAGAAACGATACCCGTTCGGTGATCGCGGTAGAAGTCTTTTGCAAGCAGCCTCGTCAACAAGCTTGACCTAGACGACACTTGAAACGATCGATAAATTGATTCCCACGATTTCCTGTGGATCGATTTTTACCTCTTCTCTTAAGAAACGTTCAATCTCGTGTGCCTTTTGTCGTGTATAGTCGTTCGCAAAACTGAACTTCAAAGTCGTTTTTCTGTACGAGTGTGCCATCTCGTTCTAGTCTCATAACACCGCACACGCGAAGCTGCTCCGGCGTAAACAAACAGGCGCGCGCACCACAGCGCGGCCGGCAGGCAACACGGTCAGCACTGTGTCACTGCCAAAGGCAGACTGCGTGTTGCCCTGCTGACTAAAATATGTTGAAGACAAGCACAATTGCACCTAGTCATAGATATCTGGAGGTACTTAATCCTGTGGGATGTTAATGGTTTCAGATATGGGCACGTTAGTAAACAGAGATTTTGTGTAATCTGGCCATTACATAAGCAGCTAATATTTAGTAATCCACTAAGAGCTGGGTGAAATATGTGGAATGGTTTACCTAAGACTCCGTGTGGTCAACAAGCGGAGTAATTTGTGAGCCAGATGTTTCGCCATGTCATACATATATGGGAGAGTTGATTCCATTGATGATCAATCTTAGAAGGCATCCATCCTTGTGTATCTTTGGTATCCTATATATTCTTGGCGGCACTGGAACTTCGGATATGAGCCCCTCAACTGCATCAATATTGAACCTACAATTCTTTATTAGAGTTTGCGTCTGTCTAACAATCTTCACTGTGGGGTCACTTTTAAGTCTTTGTCTATGGGACCGTTAAGAAATTCGCTCATTTTGGATGCATACGATAGTCTCCATTAATACTGTGGCTTTCCTATTACCTGCCTGTGAAGTTATAACATCTCAGTTGTTCTGAAGTTCACTAAGGGAATCTTTCTTCAAGTGAAATATCCGGCTTTGGAGTCTTTGCATGCTGCTGGGCTCTGTTTCTTGCCGGATGTCATCTGCTTCCATTTTCGATAGTTTTCGGAGCGACACATCGACGGACTGTATAATGCCCTCTTCTGGTGAGCTCCGGGCCGTTACAGAACTTGATTAAATTTCCTCGTGCTGAAAAATTAGTAGCAACGACCTGTTTTACTTCGTAAAAACTTTCTAATGCCAAGCTCGCATAAATATTTCTTTATTTACAAACAGCTGGTTTCATCAAACTTTGCTACTATCTTCTTGTCCTCAAAAATTAATATTATAAGATGTGTTCATTTTGAGTTGGGGCTGACGTCACGTTGCCATATAGATAAAAAGTAGCACATAATGTGAGGGTTTGTTACAAACAAAACATTTAAAATCAAGACTCATTTTGTGTACACGACCATGTCATAAAAACACAGTGCACAATGACGTAACAATGATCTGGGAGCGCTGTAGCGCTGCTTGCATGGACATGGCCATGTGCGCGAGCTGCCTATTAATTTTAGATGTTTTGTTTATCACAAACCTTTATATTAGTGCTACTTTTTATCTGCATGGTAACAAGGCGTGAGGTCCTACTCAAAATTAACACATTTTGCAACATAAATTTTTGAAGACTTGAAGATAACAGCAAAGTCTGTCGAAACCGGTCGTTTATAAATAAATAAATGTTTGTGTGATCATGGCATTAGAAAGTTTTTACCGTTGTGGAAATATTGAAACCCATGGACAGCACATCTTTAGTTGCCTTGCTGATTGCACACGTTGAAATTCACCATTAGGTGATGCATTCAGTGTTAGCTGATTACTTATTTTCGTTTTTTTTTCTTTTTTTTCTTTTCTTTTTTTTTAGCACTATGGGGCTTAACATCGGAGGTCATCAGTCTCCTAGAACTTAGAACTACTTAAACCTAACTAACCTAAGGACATCACACACATCCATGTCCGAGGCAGGATTCGAACCTTCGACCGTAGCGGTCGCGTGGTTCCAGACTGAAGCGCCTAGAATCACTTGTCCACCGCGGCCGGCTATTTTCACCTTTGAGAGCTCCATAAATTTCCTCTGGTGGAAGCTCTTTTCTGCTTCACTCGTCGTGCAGGTTTGCATGTACCTTATTTTGTCGACGTTGTGACAGTCAGTTATCGATAACGAGAATGCTAGCCACAGATTTTTTCCGAGTACCGACCTATTAGAATTAAATATTGAATGGATTCTTTCCCTCAGTAGTGAAAGGCTTGCACGTTCGAACGCATTACTTGCTTTTCTAATCCCGAAATGTGGTTGCAGTCAAAGAAACTTGGATGCAATGTCATGGTCCCCAGAATGTATGAAGCAAAGCGAGATCGTTCAGTTGTTACTCCTTTCTCTTCCTCATCTGTTCAAACTTGAGCATAAACTTCCTGTCCGTGCCGGTCGCTTCGTAGTCTCCCATGGACAGTGTCAAGTTTAATAGCACCATTTTGGGTACTAGGCCACGTATTCATGAAACAATAAAACAAATAAATACCCAAAACTATTTTATTCAAATTGACGATGTCCATCGAAGCCTACGAACTTATATTTTGTACAGAGTCTGCAACCTTTTATTCACATTCTACATTCTAGGAGATAGAAGTCCTAGTCGACACTTGAGCCTCAGTAGGAGGAAACAAATTTTGCACACTAAAATTTCAGTTTTTTGTGATCCATCCATTGTACTATGGCTCTCAGAAGTTTAAATACGAGGGTGTACTGAAAAGTAATGCCTCCGAATTTTCTATGTGAAATCTCTTAAGACTTCTGAACTAAAGGTAACTTCATCATTCTACATCTTTACTCACCATGTCTACATAATTATTTCTCAACGTAGTCACTCTGATGGCGAACATATTCCTCCCAACGAGAAACAAGTTTGTTGATACAGTCAGTGTAGAATGTCTGACATTGTTGACCGAGCCACACTTCTGCTTGCACCGTATCATCACCGTCAAAGTCACGTCCTCGATGGTGTTCTTTACGTTTCGGAACAGATGAAAATCGGTTGGCGCGATTCGGGACTGTATGGAAGATGATTGATGACAGTGAACCCGACACGTCGGATTGTTGTAGATGTCGCAGTACTCGTATTTGGTCTGCAGGAAAGGGTGCTCCATGTGTAGGAAACTGTTCTGCTGAGTAATATACATATGTAATACCTCAACCGATCCTGAGAGGGGAATAAAAAATTCGGAGGCATTTCTTTTCAGCTCGCCCTCCTACATACTGTCCCATTGTTCGAAGCCGTTACGTATCCTTCACTTATAAATTTTCGTTTTCAGTCATAGGAATTAATATATTAAATAAGACAATCATAATTTCAGAAGTCCCTCTTGGCTATGTAACATACATATGCCTCGTTTGACTGGAATGTTATTTGATGTATGTACAATGTTTTTAACCGTTCTGGTAGACTGAAGACAAACTTTCATATAAGATACTCCGACCAGATAAAATCACTAGAATAGCTCACACTTTATATCAAATCGGCAGAGTAGTAGACTCACTTCACGTTTACAAATTTCAGAGTAAATTTGTGATATTGAATCACATACTGATTTTTATGGTTCTTCTGAACGGTTTAAAATAATCCGTATTTGTGCGTCTCTTACCTCGTCTTTTTACTTCCGCATGAGAAACGCTATTCTTATTGCAAGAAGCTAAGAAAACAATACATTAATCACTTTTCAAGCTTACAAAGCCACCAGCGTCACTTCAAGTACAGTTGGTGACACGGACTATTCTGCATTTTGGAATGCTCGTATGAACGCGTATTCGGGTTATTATTTCCCATTACCGCTTTACCTAAAATTAAGCTGCTATTGCAATATTTATTATATAAACCATAGTTGATACGTAATTAAAAGATTAATTTGCTCGTATGGTGTAAATAATAAACTGCTAGCTTTCCAGAGAGGCACAACGAGTCAGAGCTGAAGTTAACTCGAGCATAGTATAATAGCTGCGGTACTAACACTTTGTATAAGTATTTTTTTTTTGTACCTATCTATCAGAACGCAGGATTCCTTCCCAGTCTTTTGCTAAGAAACCTAACGTACTTACAGCTACTACCGTATGTGATATATAACTGAAACCGGCCATCTATTGTGAATAAGGCGAATAGGTACTAAAATTATCTGCATTTTATCCATAGTGGATGCTGTCGAAATCCGTGACTGTTCCTATGGGATTGTAGAAAAAATCCACTACCAGTCACAAAAAGAGGTTGTTTATTCGTCACACGACCGGTTTCGGGCTTGCGCTCATCTTCAGGTGTTTATACATTCATTTACATGATTTTACTATTGTATATCGCTGTATAAATACAAAAAAAATTATTTGCTGTTGACTACACAAATACAAGTGGGACAATTGTAAGTGGTAAGGCAGCATTTGACGAAAATATATCTGTACTTACAAAAAGATGAAGCACCATTATTACAGTTATGCTGTGATGATAGTTTTGCCACTTAGTTACACACTTATGGTCAATTTCACGTCCATATATCAGGTATAGCTCCATATTACACTATTATGATGTGCACTCGTGAAATACACTATGTTTACACACAAACATGTGGACTGTGGTCAAAGAACTTAGATGTAGCAGATGTAAAGATGTTGCTCACACAGAAACTCGTAGATTCTGGTCAAAGAACTTAGCCACAGGAAGTGCAAAGGTGTTGCATATTTAGAAATTTAAAATGCTATTATAGACTGCGACGTTTCTTGACACACATTATGAAATTTTTTGGTTCACATTTTTGACGGAAAACTTAGATCTAGGAAGTACAAAGCTATTGAAAATTAAAAAATTAAAAAATGACAGCTAGAACTGTTTTTGAGCCACAGTGTTGTCAGAGAAATTAGATCTCAGAGGTACAATAATGTTACATATATGAAATTTTTGAAAGCTATTACACATTTTAGAATGCCAGTTACAGCTTGTGTTTACAATATGACTATTACAAATTATGATAATGACCCTTGGACTGTTGTATGACTGCTACATCGAATTTCCATAGAATATTACTTTGCTATTATATCAGAGGATAATTATTTCCTGTTTTTGAATATTTCATGAAATATGTGAAGATAGGATTTATTTGCAAGTTCCACTTGTTCGTTCAGAACAATGCCTGGTGAGTTAGAGCTGTGGATATAAATTTCTATTTCTTCAAGCAGATTCATTTTCTTTCCTTTGTTCCCAGGTGTAGTATTTGTAGGTTTTCTGTAAAGGCTGTGGCTGAGTGACCATAGTCTTTTAGGTGCATTGCAAAGGTGGATTTATCAAAATTATTTAGCCAGAAGGCATCCGTATGCTCACGGTATCTTATAGTGAAACTCCTTCCAGTTTGGCCTAAGTAGAACTGTGGACAATTGTTACGTAATGGTTTGTAAATACCTGATTTGTGGTGGCATTGGTTGTTTGTCTTACTGTTGTGAATGATGTGCTGCTGTAGCTTGTTGTTAGTGCTGAAAGAAATTTGAATACCAGTTTTCCGGAAGAAGTTGGCAATTTGGTATGAAATTTTACCTATAAATTGCATGCAGGCGAATGTGTTTTTTTCCTTCTTGTGAATCTGATTTAGTAGGTGTGGATTGTTTCTTTTTGATTTTGTCGTTAAGTTTATCAATTACATCTGGGTTGTATCCATTTCTCCATGCAATTTCTTTGATAATGTTAATTTCTCTTTGTTCATCATGGACGCTGAGTGGGATTTTATGTATACGATTAAGAGTGGATCTGAAGAATGCCATTTTGTGTTGTGCTGGATGACATAAGGAGTTGTTAATGACAACGTCACTAGTGGTAGGTTTTCTGTAAATCTGGAAGGCATGTTTGTTGTTTACATTAGATATTGTAAGGTCAAGAAAATTGATGCCTTTATCTACTTGCTGTTCTACAGTGAACACTGTAGCTGTCATTTTTTAATTTTTTAATTTGTAATAGCTTTGAGTAATTTCATATATATAACAACATTGTACTTCCTTGATCTAAGTTTTCCGTCAAAAATGTGAACCAAAAAATTTCATAATGTGTGTCAAGAAACGTCGCAGTCTATAATAGCATTTTAAATTTCTAGATATGCAACACCTTTGCACTTCCCGTGGCTAAGTTCTTTGACCAGAACCTACGAGTTTCTGTGTAACATCTTTATATCTCCTACATCTAAGTTCTTTGACCACAGCCCACATATTTGTATGTAAACATAGTGTATTTCACGAGTGCACATCATAATAGTGTAATATGGAGCTATACCTGATATATGGACGTGAAATTGACCATAAGTGTGTAACTAAGTAGCAAAACTATCATCAAAGCATAACTGTAATAATGGTGCATCATCTTTTTGTAAGTACAGATATAGTTTCCTCAAATGCTGCCTTACCGCTTACAATTGTCCCACTTGTATTTGTGTAGTCACCAACAAATAATTTTTTTGTATTTATATAGTGATATCCAACAGTACAAACATGTAAATGAATGTATAAACACCTGAAGATTGGCGCAAGCCCGAAACCGGTCGTGTGGCTAATAAACAACCTCTTTTTGTGACTGGTAGCGGATACTTTTCTACAAGTAAAATTATCACAAACTGTGACAGATGTCGTACGAAAATTCCTTTCACTTAGACTAAGGCGACACTGTGGTGTTAGTAAGAGTCCTTGTAGAATCGTTAAACGTAACTTTTGCAACGCATGATAATAGTTGTGGTGGTAACATTGGCCTGCGGGAGCCATAAACCATTTTTCGTTCTGTCAATATCAATGGAATTCACCGACAGCCGTGTAACTGAGATGTTATTTTATTTTGACTACCAGTTTCGGCATTCTACTATGCCATCTTCAGGCCCCATATGCATCTCTCAAAATAAACAATATTGTCATACAGTGCCATATATCCCTGGATGTCGTAAATTCAAACCGTTTCACAAGTGCTGCACTCGAATACTTGATAGCAACTGACTACTGTTGTTGGTAAAAGAAAATAAAATAACGACTGTTGGCGAATTTAATTGATTTGACAGTTACTTAACCAACTGATGTCCCCTGTCCATGATGGATCAACAGAGATTTTTCTTTGTCGTCGTTAACAGATTGATGGCTATAGTCTTGGCAGAACTAGGCAGCTCACCGTGTTAGTCAAAAGCCTCGTCATAGGTATGCTGTTTTCACATGATTAAGGAAAATGATTCACATAACAGCCGATACTCTTAGTACTTGTCAGATGAATAAGGAAATGGCCAATCCAGCACAATGTTACGGTTATTTAATTCGTAATCTAAATAACAGAGATCGTTAGCTGATTGCGTAAGCGTAGTAATTATGAGCATGTAACAAGTGCTGCATGAAAATGGCGAGCTTCCGATTGCCACCGCAGTTGAAACGAAAATGTGAAGGCCGACTATACAAGTCAAATGAAACGTCCTTGTGATGGCGGGCTTAATTGGTACTCTCGGTATTTAACCTTGAGTATAAAAATTTAGACAATCCGAAGGAAACCCTCGGTATTTTAACCTTGAGTATAACAATTTAGACAATCCGAAGGAAACCCGCTTTTGACAAGGTTTCTGTTTTAAATATGGCTAGATCGCCCACTTTTAAGATTCCCAGCATTCCAATTAATGCTTTCAAGTGGAGGCCTTATTGATTTCTCCTCTGCGACTTTCTTCTCACATTATTATAGAACATTAACTTCTTCTCGCTGATCAGGTTGTGGACTGGACAGTAAATTGCACTTTTGTTATAGTATGACATAGTTACTGCAATATTTTATACTGTTTGCTGACCGTTTCTGTAACTTAATTTTCGATCAACAACTGCTGCTTAGTCTATGTCGAGTATTACCTCATACAAAGAGCTTCTACGTTGACCTATTGCCGAGTTGTAAACCGCACTGGTCGCAAAACTTAAGGACGTATGATGTGTCACTGTCAAGTAGCATAGCTCTATGAAACTTGGCCCGTACATACAAAGAAGTCCTACAGTATTGTAAAGAAGGTGACTGAACGAAATACACTTTGACATGATCAGAAATGAGTCTTTTATTCAAAGATAATAATTACACTGAAATCAACGCTATTTAGGATTGTCCCCTGGGCGTTTCAAAAGGCCAGACATGATTCTTCTGTGTGTGATGACCACGGACGGCAATGCATGCATTGTAAGGTGCTCGGATGCTGGCCATAGTGTTGGTAAACACACTAAAGAGCCAAAGAAACCGATACACTTGCCTAATATCTAGTAGGACCCCCGAGAGCTCGCAGAAGTACCGCAACACGACGTGGCGTGGACTCGAGTAATGTCTGAAGTAGTTCTGGAGGGATTTGACACCATGAATCCCGCAGGGCTGTCCATAAATACGTAGTACTACGAGGGGATGGAGATCTCTTTTGAACAGCACGTTGCAAGGCTGCCCAGATATGCTCAATAACGTTCATGTCTGGGGAGTTTGGTGGCCAGCGGACGTGTTTAAACTCAGAAGAGTGTCCCTGGTGCAACTCTATAGCATTTCTGGACGTGTGGTGTGCCGCATTGTCCTCACTGAATTGCTAAGTCCATCGGAATGCACAATGGACATGAATGGATGCAGGTAATCAGACAGGATGCTTACGTAGGTGTCACCTGTCAGAGTCATATCTAGACGAATCAGAGGTCCCATATAACTCCAACAGCACACTTCCCATACCATTACAGAGCCTCCATCAGCTTGAACCATCCCTTGCTTAAATGCAGATCCATGGATTCATGGGGTTGTCTCTATAGCCGTACACGCTTATCCGCTCGATAAAATTAGAAACGTGACTCGTCCGACCAGGCAACGTGTTTCCAATCATCAACAGTCCAATGTCGGTGTTGATGGGTCCAGGCGAGGCGTTAAACTTTGTGTCGTGCAGTCATCAAGTTCACATAATTGGGACTTCGGCTTCGAAAGGCCATATCGATAACGTTTCGTTGAATGGTTTGCACGCTGACACTTGATGGCCCACCACTGAAATCTGCAGCAATTTGCGGAAGGGCTGCACTTCTGTCACTTTCAACGATTCTGTTTAGTCGTCGTTGGTCCCATTCTTGCAGGATCTTTCTCCGGCCGCAGCGATTGCGGAGACTTGATGTTTTACCGGTTTCCTGATACTCACGGTACACTCGTGAAATGGTCGTATGGGAAAATCCCCACTTCGCAACTGTGATGCAGTGTCCCGTCGCTGGTGCGCAGCCTATAACACCGCGTTCAAACTCACTTAAATCTTGATAACCTGCCATTATAGCAGTAGTAACCGATTTAACAATTGCGCCAGACACTTGTTGTCTTATATAGGCGTTGTCAACGGCAGCGCCGTATTTTGCCTGTATTTGAATATGCATGACTATACCAGTTTCTTTGGCGCTTCAGTGTAACCAAAAGAATGTATTTGTGTTGATATTCATTTATGATAACTGTGATCTGTAGTAGAGGCTTTAGTGAAGTTCTGATGGATTGATATGACGATTTAGTATAATTGTCCTTATAGGGACAGTTACGATTTGTATGGAGGCAGCTGTGTCTTGCCACAGAAATCATCTCGGTATTTAACTTGAGAGGTTTACGGAAATCGAGCAAAACCCAGCGCTTTTTGCCTGGACGGAGATTTGAAGCCCGATACTGCACAATGGGCGACTAGTACATCAGTGGCTACGACACTTTGCACCGTCTAAGTGAGTTACTCTTAGAAAGTGGTGATTTTTGCTGAAGGCTCGTAACAGTTCCGTTCACCCTGGCCAGTTTCTAAGCAGTCAAGCATAGTTATTAAATCACGGCTTGATTACTACTGGGAAGTAGCAAATGTTGTTGTTGTTGTGGTCTTCAGTCCTAACACTGGTTTGATGCAGCTCTCCATGCTACTCTATCCTGTGCAAGCTTCTTCATCTCCCAGTACCTACTGCAACCTACATTCTTCTGAATCTGCTTAGTGTATTCATCTCTTGGTCTCCCTCTACGATTTTTACCCTCCACGCCGCCCTCAAATACTAAATTGGTAATCCCTTGATGCTTCAAAACATGTCCTACCAACCGATTCCTTCTTCTAGTCAAGTTGTGGCACAAACTTATCTTCTCCCCAATCCTATTCAATACCTCCTCATTAGTTGTGTGATCTACCCATCTAATCTTCAGCATTCTTCTGTAGCACCACATTTGAAAAGCTTCTATTCTCTTCTTGTCTAAACTATTTATCGTCCATGTTTCACTTCCATACATGGCTACACTCCATACAAATACTTTCAGAAACGACTTCCTGACACTTAAATCTATACTCGATGTTAACAAATTTCTCTTCTTCAGAAACGCTTTCCTTACCATTGCCAGTCTACATTTTATATCCTCTCTACTTCGACCATCATGAGTTATTTTGCTCCCCAAACAGCAAAACTCCTTTACTACTTTAAGTGTCCCATTTCCTAACCTAATTCCCTCGGCATCACCCGACTTAATTCGACTACATTCCATTATCCTCGTTTTGCTTTTGTTGATGTTCATGTTATATCCTCCCTTCAAGACACTATCCATTCCGTTCAAATGTTCTTCCAAGTCCTTTGCTGTCTCTGACAGAATTACAATGTCATCGGCGAACATCAAAGTTTTTATTTCTTCTCCATGGATTTTAATTCCTACTACGAACTTTTCTTTTGTTTCCTTCACTGCTTGCTCAATATACAGATTGAATAGCATCGGGGAGAGGTTACAACTGCCGACTCAGTACAACAAGTAGCAAATATTACTGGGATAATTATTCAGGCCTCATATTCGTGTGGCTTGTCCTTCAGCCGATGACTTCGAGTCGGTGCGCCAATGTTCCTGCGGACCAGTTCATCGTGAAACCACATCCTCCCAAGAATAGCACGCAACCGAAGGATATAAGAGGTCCGCCACTGGCTACCGCCATAAACTTCGTAACCGTGCAAAGCGTCGTAGCCACTGATGCATTAGTCTCAAATTCTGGAGAATCGGGCTTCAGATCTCTGTGCAGGCAAACAGTGTTGGGTTTTCCGTGGTTCCCAAAAACCTCTCAAGTTAAATACCGAACTGGTTTCTTCGACGAATGCAAGACATTTGCCACGCCGGATATTTGCCACACCGGACATTTGCCACACTTGCCCCTTCGCCAGGTAGCGATCCCTCAGGTAAGGGACGCCCTTCCTCATACTACTTCTGTCCGCTTTCAAACCGCCGTCTCCACATCTTACTCGATGCGATTAGTACGCAAGGGACCTTCTTCGACATCTTGGCGAAATACAGACCTTCTTTTCCGAAATCGAAATATTTATAACTTTTGGGAAACGAAAGCAATACCAACGATTATGTCCGTATGTAATTAGTTCTGTCAAGTGTAAATAAAGGTCCTTCTCTCTGTATGGTAGCTTCCTTTCACGCTTAATGATCGCGATAGAAACAGTCCATCGGCAGGGGAGCAACAAGAAAGGAACGTTGTAAAGAGAATGCGAATGTACGCTAATCATTTCTTTTTGATCACTGCATTTGTGCCTACTTTAGTTACTACAACTGCATACCCAAAAGTCAATAATGGAAGAAGAAGTGGGAATATGAATGTTTGAAAAGAAGAACGACATACTCCATATTAATTTACTCTCTAAAATCCGATATCCCTTGCGGCGAAACATTAGTTAATAAAGTGTAGCGGGACAGTGTTCAAAACATGACTGAAAATACGTTCACTAAATAGAGATAAGAACATTTATGATTGACATGTCATCTAAAGTCGACATACAATTTTAAAATGTTAGAAATAAGGAAATGAAGTAATACAGAATGCTATGCTTGTAACGTACGTTGTTATTCTACATTGTTTAGCTCGGTATTTACAGGGTCATAGAGAAAGCATGCTAGGTTTTGGAGGGAAAAGCCGTAATTGTAATGATCTGCACTACAACAGAAACAAGAAGCACAACTCAAGGAAAAATAATGTAATGTGTGTTTCAGCTCATAAGTGACATTGAAACAGATAGTTCCTGTGACATAGTATGGGCAGAGGTTATATTCGACAACCGGACTACATTAATAACTGGCTCCTTTTACCGACCCCTGGTCTCAGATCAAACAGTTGCTGAACAGTTCAAAGAAAACTTGAGTCTCATCGCAAATAGGTACGCTACTCATACAATTATAGTTGGTAGTGACTTCAATCTACCTTCTGTATGTTAACAAAAATACATCTTCTGACCCTACTGTTGATAGAAAACAACTTCAGTAATTGTTCTAAATGCTTTTCTTAAAATTATTTTGAACAATTAGTTCACGAGACCATTCAAATTGTAAGTGTTTACGAAAACACACTTGACTTCTTAGCCACAGTAATTGTTCTAAATGCTTTTCTTAAAATTATTTTGAACATTTAGTTCACGAGAGCATTCAAATTGTAAGTGTTTACGAAAACACACTTCTTAGCCACAAATATTCCTGAGCGTCACGACGGATACAGGGATTAGCGAACACACTATCGTAGCGAGGCTCAATTCCATAACAAAGAAATTCACCAAAACTAAACGTGAAACATATCTATTTATAAAAGCAGCTAAAAATTCGTTTGCCGTCTTTCTAAGAGACAGTCTCCAATACTTCCAAACTATGTAAGTGAAGACCATATGTGGCTTCGGTTCAAAGAAATAGCATCAACAGCACTCGAGAGATTCCTACCAAATAAATTAATAAGAGACGAAACTGATCCCTTATGGTACACAAAACACGACAGAAAGTTGCTGCAGGAGCGCCGAAAAAGGCACGTATAATTTAGACGATCGCAAAATCTCCAAGATTGGCGAAGTGTTACTGAGGCTTGAAATTTGGAGCGGATTTCAATGCGAGATGCATTTAATAGTTTCCACAACGAAGGTTTCTCTAGAAATCTAGCGGAAAATCCAAGTTCTGGTTCTATGTTAATTGAAACAATGGAAAGGCTCAGTAAGTACCTTTACTGCGCGACAGCGATGAGGAGGAGGAGGGGGAGACAAGGGACCCAACCCTTCAGAGAAGGTAAAACCGTGGCAAATGTCCGACGTGGGAAATGTCCGCACACCTCTTCGACAAGACGCGAATGATTCCCTTACCAATCGTTTTGCAGCTGCGCTGGTATTTCATCCCTAACGATCACAGTTTCGGCGACGCGTTTAAGCTCCCCTTCTTCGCCGCGAAGAAATGGGCGAGCGAAGTGCGACTGTTGCGTCAGAAGTGGCCCGACAGCCTCTGAGGTCGGCGAGCCCGCCGTGGGGAACCCGCTGTAAGGCAGTCGGCAGCCGGTCGTCCTTGGACACCTGCTGTGGGGAGCCGCTTCCTTCGCGGCCGCCCGCTGAGGGGCTCTGCCAGTCACAAATCTGCAGCGGGCCCGACTAGCCCCAGGTCCGCCCGACACAGGTACGTGCTCTTGCTATCTACGTGTCCACATAAATTGCTCGGTGCGCAAACATTTGCACGTGAAGGGACATCCTTTGTGTTGCGCAAGTGCTGCGTATGTTGTAAGTCGTCTCCGGTAAGTTCTGTGGGAAACTGCCGACTCAGTACAAAACTGTTCGTTCTACAGAAAGAAAATGAACAGGCCTTTCTAATAGGAAATTAAATGTAGCTAACTTTTGTACTGACGTATGTTTGCACTGCAGATCGTAGTTTTCGATTTATTCGAGAAAAACATATGAAAGTGACCTTCAAAAAGCGCCCCCACTCCCACACTAACCATGCCCCCTACCCCTCCTCCCCCCCCCCCCCAACAATAAGTCAGGATTCCTAGTACGTTGTTCATGGCACTCCGTCCTACCATTATACAAAAATTTGCAACTACATGAAGTATTCCCCATATTCGACATGTTTTGGTCTTCATTGACTGGTCTAATTACGCCCCGGACTTAGTAGAGTACTTACAAGTACTGATGTTTCTTAAAATTTTGCCTAAGAATTTTGTATATTTTAACAGCGTAAAATAAACAATTCGTCAGGCCTTTTGACTACGAAACTACTATGCTTGTAAGGGTTTAATTTGGATCGAGCTGCCAACATAATTAGCTTTAGCGAAAAGTTTACTAAAGTCGTTTCTATTTCAGTATACTCACCGGCACGTTTAAATTACCAATGTTAACGAAGTAGCCGACTATGCTGGTGGCGTACTAGCTCAATCAATACAGACAAAAAACGGTCGAATATCGGGAACAGTTCGTGTAGTCTGAAATTTTTGTACAGTGGTAGGAAGGAGTGCCGCGAACAAAGTACTAGAAACCATCATTGGTGAGGGATGAGTATGGGGTGGAAGGGCGTTTGAATGTCATTTTTGTACGTTTCTGTAGAATAACTCGAAAACCGTGGCCTGCAGCGGAAACATACCCCAGTGCAAAATTTTACATTACATTTCCTACGAAAAGGTCATGTTCATTTTTTTCTGCAGGACTCATAGTTCGGGCGTTGCGAGCGGGAGAACGTGAAAATCTCACGTTTGATTTTTGAAGACCAGGCATAACAGTCCGGATTGAATGAAACGACATCGGTAATGACAGCTGAATCACCCTGCGTATTAAAAAGATCCTAAGTGAAAAGACAAAATACATACTTCGAATATCGCTTCTATACTTACAGCAATGTTAATTAATACGCGCCCCGTCTATAGGATTATAAACACAGTTGAGTAATGTGCAGAGCTATTGATCACTGACCCAGTTACATTTACGCGTGATCGCTTACGATTTTACTGGAACGAGAGGGACCGGACGGTGGTAGTCCAGCCTAGCACGGCTGACTGAACCAGAAATGAAACTGACAATGTGCCATAGATCAGAAGGCCTGCATCATGTTAAGACGCAGAGTAAATTTTGTTTTCTAAGCAGAAAATGAGTAGATTACATAGTCAGGATGAATTACTCTTCCCTGTGTATTCGTACGTGAAAAATCTGTAAAGTACCATGAACAGATTTCCAGGTGTTGCAGCCATTCATTAGAACGAAATGCTTCTGGCAGCACGAATCCGCCTATGGACATCAGATGCGATGGCATTTCTCGTCTATAGCTGATCTGCAATTCGTCTCTGCAACATTTACCGCTGATCAGAGCTGCTGCCTCACCAATTTATGCTTTTCTAGCACCAACATCCACGTTTCTACAGCATTCGTTGTCCTGGTTAAGCTAGCCTAAACAGTGCGCAGCCTGACATCTTACTCCTTGGTTGATATCCAGGATACGTTATCATATTACGTAACTCAGACAGAATGCAAGTGAACTTCTCATAACCTAGCATTCTTTATGTTCGTGATTTCGTCCGTCTCTATTAGGTAGAGGAACACATTTCTGAAAGAAAATACATATTATGGGATCCTGCAATACCTTGTCGTTGACAAATATAAGGTCCGTCTTTGATCTCATCTACACATACGTGGCCCCTCTTCAACACTAGTAGTTCGTTATAAATGATATACGTTGATTTCCAGTACTTACTCTTTCTTTCTTCCTTCCTTTCTTTCTTTCTTTCTTTTTTTTCTTTTTTTTTTTTTTTTTTGCTAAATCAGTAATTTTTCGGCACTTTTTAAAACATTTTAATGCTTATGGAAGTAAAATTATTTCCATTTGCCTTTTAAGTTTATAGCTTCAAAGAGAAATTGCGATCAATAATTGATATGCGAGCGACCATTGATTTCTATGCTATCTGGATGTCGAATTGCAACTGTCTGATGGTCCTGGCCAAAGATGTAATATTTCGTTTCTTGGCTAATCACAATATGGCTGCCACGAAATCTCATGACACCGCAAAATGAAAGTACTATTCGATTCTGCTCCCACATCAGCCTTTTTACGTCGCATGTCGATACAAAGTTCAAAGCCCGAAATAAATAGATGATTCTTTATCATGTACAGACCGATGGAAATGTTTTTGCCTAACTACAAGATGGCGAACCATGCAGATGACAGGAACCTTTAGACACGCCCAAGTTACATGCTCTGAGAGCAGCGTCTTACGTCCATGCAGTACAAACATCACTGTGCGCTACTTCTATGATCTACCGAAGGTTTTTACCCAATCTGGTTAAGTACGGATAATAAATCAAAATCATATGTCTCGATAACTAGATAGTCCAAATATTTTGTCTCACATTCGGCAGGTCTTCCATACCTCAATGGTAAAATTCATGAAATATTTAAATTGTCTTTCAACTACATGTCTTGTTTCCTGTCGCAATTAAGTGAGTGAATTGGTTCAAAGAATTAACTTTACCGCTTTGAATTGGAGCAAAGCAAGTGAGACAATAAGGCATTTAAGTCGTCTGCCTTACTCTTACTACTGAACCAAAATGGTATTAAAAAAATGTATCTGTATAACGCTACATATGAGAACTAAATATCTTGTATGCAGTAATCGAGCACTCTAGCATAGTCTGTGTAGTGGATGGTATTTGCTTAGTATTGAGTTCTAATATTTTGGTGATATCGCTTAGCACCCATTTAAACATGGTTGTAGTGAGCAGAGCAACTGATGTGAATAAATCTTAGAAATTCTTGGCCCTTTTCATGATTGTATCTAAGTATGAAAAGTTTTCAAAATGGACTGGTATTGTCCTCCAAAGTGTAACAGGGGTTTTTGTACCGGTGACTCAATAAATCAGTCGTACCAAGAAAATTTTACCAAACAATCACTGAATTGTGTAACGACGACAGGTACTGTAAACTGTCGACAATTATCAGAAAGTCTTCAGGCCACACGTACTGACTCGATGTTTCAAAATCTACAAATATCATACACCAGGAGACTTTCTTTAGTACCGAAAGGCGTTACACCTCATTGACTTTGTGTAGTTCTTCGTGCTCCATTTTTCAGCTTCTCCGTCACCACCGAGTTCTAGCTTTTTCTTCACGACGTGCAACTTGGGTGTCTGCTTCAGGCTAAAGTGAAAGGTACAGTTTACTTTAATATGGTAAAATCAGATAATTTAGTTGTGTTATTAAATGAAAGGGTTATTTTTTGGTGTAAGAGCTGAGTTGGCACGGAATACCGTTACCCTAATAGATGCAGCTGTGTGAAGGCTGCAATCGCCGAGTAGTAGGTATACTGCCGTGACCGACATTTGTAGCAAAATGCCGTAGCGTTATAGAGAAAACGTGGCAGCACGACTGAGCTGTTCTGAAACTCGTGAAAGTATTTAAATAGACTGAATTTGTACGTCTAAGTTGTCTGTGATGCTTTATCGCATGATTAAGCCTCTTGTCTGAATATCGTGTCATGTCAAAATACTTTGTGTCAATGTCTGCATTAGTGCGTGAAATGACACTCTGCAGATGCAGGCGCTGCACTGATTTTACAACGAAGAAATGTACGATCGCACACTTTTTCGGCTGGAGTCATCTTGTACCAAATCTAGCTAACTCCCTCCCCAACTTGAGCACAAATTTATTTCTGTTCAGAGAAGTATTTAAAAACTCAAAAAAGAAGGAAAGAAAGACTAGGGTTTAACGTCCTGTCGACAGCGAGATCGTTAGAGACGGAGCACAAGCTTGGATTGTTTCAACAATGGGGAAGGAAATCAGTTGTGCCCTTTAAAAGGAACCCTCCCAGCATTTGCCTGGAGCGGTTGAGGGGTATCGCGGAAATCCGAAGTCACGATGCTTGGACATGGATTTAAACCGTCGTCCTCCGGAATGGGAGTCCAGTGTGCTAACCACTGCACCATATCGCTCGTTTTGGAAAGGCGATTCAGTTTTGTTGTCCACTGCACTCTGTCAGACACATGACTTTTTATCATTTTTCAAACATCTAACAGAGGATCATATATCATTATCACAACCGACTGCATGCAGCATACAATTTGTGGTGCAAATAAAACGCTTTAGGGCCTGTCACAGAGCATAACTGCTGCACTAAAGAAGTGAACTATCTAACTACCCGATATTTGCCGAGCATGTATTTGTTCCAATATTCTGTTAGTGCATCTCCTCCTTCCTGCTCTCTCTGCCCATCTCTTTTCCCTCGCTCTATCTCATTCACCCCCTCTGTCTGTCTGTCCCCTTCCTCTACCCTATCTGTGCATCTTCTGCTGCCCCTCTCTCTGTCCATCTGCTCTTATCCCTCTCTCAACACATCAACATCAACTCATCTCCCTCTCTCTTGCCATGTGCTGCTTCACCCTCTGTCTATCTCTTCATCCCCCCTCTATCTCCTCCTCACCGCTCTAAGTCCATCTCCTTCCTCTGTCGTCTCCCTTCTCCGCCTCTCTCTGTATATTTATTCCTCCCTCTCCCTCCTCCTCTTTCCTTTCTCTCTCCGTTTCCTCCTCCCCCTCTGTTTCTGCCTTCCCCTCTCTCTGTCCATCTTCTCCCCTCTTGCTTTGTCTGCCAACAACACCTCCTCCCCCTCTCACTGTCCATCTATTCCTCCCTTTCTCTCTGTTCACCTCTTCCTCCTCCTATCTCTGTCTGTCTTCTATGTCCCCTACATCTGTCTGTCTCCTCCTCATTTCTTTCTCTGTCCATCTTCTCTTCTTCCTATTCTCTGTTTCTCCCTACCCCTCACTGTGGCCATCTCCTCCACTCCCTATCTGTGTCCATCTCTTAATCCACCCTCCCTGTCTGTCCATCTCCTCTTCCCCCTTCTCACCAAATTATCACCCCCCCTACCAATAGAAGCCTGTTTCTTGCCCTAGCAGTATTAGTAGCAGTAAGTAATATGCATACCAAGTTTGTTTGAAACCGATCCAGGTGTTTATAAGTAGCGTTTTATCCACGGCTTTGCCCACAAACGGTCTTCTCTCATGTGCTTCAAACATATTTAACATATTTCACTCACATTTTTGCACTTACTTCACCGGTATCTCTAGTGAATTTCGCCATTTGGTTTTGTTTTCACACATCTCGTTGTTTATAATCTCATATCTGTTGAACTATGTGTCAAAAAATGATATACTTTTTCAGGTACATCCAGTGGTATATGTGGATACTGTGTTGAGAATAAAGTTAGTAGTAAAGAAGTAATAAATTAAAACGTCATGCATGACGCCGCAATTTTTTACGCGTCTCAGTGTTTATAATGTTATATTTTCTGAACTATGTGTCACATAATCATAAATTTTTGGAGATACACTCTGTGGTATTTGGCAATTTTGTCTGTAAATTGTGTTGCTGAGAGAGTTAATAGTTACGAAGTATTAAATTATATCGTAATGTCTGATGTGACAATTTTACTTCGCAAACAACGAAAATGTGTTAAGCAATAAGCATTTTTCCTTCCATCGTTTCGTGCACGTTGTCAGCAAGACAAAGTCTCGTGAAGGTTAGAAATTACGTGTAAAATTTGTTGCAAGTCGTTAAGTGCTTTCATTCTCAAATACTGAATGAACATATTCTCGCTATCTACGACTCTACTTCACCGCAGCCCCACATTGTTCAAGGCGTGGTAGCTCTTACGCCGACAGCGATTCTTTCCTGACAGTTGCCCAATCAAGCATGGAAATATGGGTACCACACCACGTACGGATATATTAAACAGAGGGGCATCATCTATCTATAACAGAAACAGCTGGACACTATAACTATCAGGTTTATTACTGTAACGCGTCAAGGCATGAATTACTCACTGAGATAATCAAATGAACATTTGGTAATTGGATGAGGGTTTACATTTGTGAAATACATTTTCGGCACAGATTTATGAGTATGATAAAAGCATAATAAGCAGCCTAATTTGTGAATATGGCCAATGACTGTAAGAGTGGTTAGCGGATTGGAGAAAGAACAAGAAAAAAGTAAAAAGTAAAGTGCACGATGGAAAGCAACTAGCTAACTGCAAAACGTTAAAACTGCTCAATTACCTCCTTACGGAAGTAAACTAACTTCACATCCCTACCGAATCGATGACTGCAAGGCCGAAGCAGTCTTACCACGCTCATACAGTGTGAAGGTGGGAGTCGCAGCAGAAGTGGCTGGAGATTCTGAGCCTAGTTTGGCCTCTGTAGGCAGCTCTAAAATGGAGACACGTTCAATACAACACGAGGTCTCGCCTGGCAGCAAGTGTTTACTCTTCACTCGTTGGCCTCTGAAACTTTGATCTTTCTGAAAGCGCAGAATTTTACCTGGCAATAGTAGTAGATATTAAGAGTTCTGTCCACTAATAACTTTCTAAATATATAAATATTTTGAACCAGTCATAAAGCCTGTTACAGGAATTTGAAATAAATGTCTTACCATGGCTTGGCTGCCGGGGTAAATGGCGGTTCTCCTTCTGCAGCGTCCCAAAACGCTGCACTTGGCTTAGGTTTTTATCTTATCCAAAAAGATTCTTCTCCATGTCTCGAACAGTATGTTAGAGACAATCATTAGATTTACTCCTGGTATACAATACTTTGTTTACAAACAACTTATTAAATAATGCAATGTCACACTGTTCACTCATATCTCACTATCAGTCACTGCACACACTATACACATATTGTTTCATAACACTTCACTCACTACACACACACACACACACACACACACACAACACACACACACACAGATGATCTCTCGGCCATTTTCTTCACCGCAACTTCCCATTTCCTATCCTGAAAAACTGAGTCGTCATCCCTCCATAATGAGTGAGATGTTGAGTTCAGAAAGAGGAAGAGGTGTTAGTACTGAGCTACGCATAGCTTGTGGGTAAGTATTTATAGAAAGGAAAAAAGAAGGAAAAAAACATAAAGTGAAGGTGTTATGTGAAATGATGGATGTTTTATAATCATTATTATTATTCTTTATTTGTAAAACATTTTTTATCAAATCTGTACTCCGTTTTATCTAAGTAATCTTTCAATGTATAAAATGTATTGGATAACAGGTACTTTTTAAATAAGTGCATTTTTGCAATTTCTTTACTCACTTTGGGTAAGTTAGTGTACAGTTTTATTCCTTGGTAGAAAATGCTGTTTTGAGTTTTATGATTATTTTTTCTTGGAAAAAGTAAGTTGAGTCTATCTCTTGTTGCATGGTCATGGACAGAGCTGTTTGTGCAGTAGTTACCAATGTTATTTTTGATGTGTACAACAGACTGGCAAATGTATTCACATGGAGCAGTTGAAATCCCCCGTGTTTTGAACAGATCTTTACGATGAGTTCGACTAGTATTTTTGGTTATTATCCTTATGGCTCTTTTCTGGAGTTTGAAAGTTGTGTTCATATTTTGTGCGTTTTTCCCCAAAAAAGAATGCCATAGCCAAGAACTGAGTGTACATATGAATAATATGTAACTAAAAGACACTGCATGTTATACACTGATCATAGGATTCTAAGAGCATAACATGCTGATGACATTCTGTTTGCAAGTATCTCTGTGTGTTCACATTACTGCAACTGAGGATCAATATTCATTCCTAGAAATTTTGCATTTGTTACACAGTCTATAAGGTACCATCTACATTTAATTTAACACTGTCATTTTTCCTCTTCAAACTGAAATGCATGACATTAGTTTTCTTTATGTTCATTGTCACTTTATTGCTTATTGACCAGTCATAAACTTCCTTGAGAGTTTCATTTGCTTTCTCGCAAGGAGTTCTCTTGTTTTCTCAGTGATTATAATATTGCTGTCATCAGCGAAGAGAATTTTTTCACCATGAGTAACACTACTGGGAAAGTCATTGATGTATATCAGGAATAGTATTGGTCCTAATATGCTACCTAGCAGAACCCCTATATTAATGTATTTTGGTTCTGATAAGTATTTTACTAAATATGTAGATATGTTTGAAGTATGTGCTATCTTTACTCTTTGTACCCCATCTGCTAAGTACGATCGAAACTAGTCACTAGCTACCTAGCTCATTCCTAATGCTTCTAATTTATTTAATAGAATCTTGTGGCCGACTGTATCAACGCCTTAGAAAGATCCAAAAATATGCCTGTGGCACACTCATCTTTATCAAGAGCATCAAGTACAACTTTTGTGAATTCTACTATGACTGACTGCGTATTTTTGCCACTTCGGAAACCAAACTGTGATTTGCTTGAAAGATTGTATTCATCAGGTAATTCATTATCCTGTCTTTCATAATTGCTTCTATTCTTTTTAAGAATGGTGACAGCAGCTAAATGGTCTGGTAATTTTCTATGTCTTCAGGATTACCTTTCTTAAGCAAAGTTACAACACTTGCCTGTTTTAACTGCTCTGGAAATGTTCCTGATGTAAAGGATTCATTTATTACGTTTATTAAGGGGTCTTGTGTAATCCCTATGCATTGTTTCAGTAGGCCTACACACATTGGTACTTCATTTAAGCCTACTAACTTTTTATTTTTTAGTATAGTCGGAAGTAACATCATTGTATTTAGTGCAACGTTATTTACAGATATTATATTTGTTTTGGTGAATTCTTGCTGTAAATTCTCTGCAATACTTGAAAAATGCTCATTTACATAGTTTGCTATGTGTTGTAGATCATTTATAACATTATGCCCCTCCCTTAGCAGTATGTTATTCTGCATTTGTCTGCCTCTCCCCGTTTCATTTTTTATAACATCGGCCGGCCGCGGTGGTCTAGCGGTTCTAGGCGCTCAGTCCCTAACCGCGTGACTGCTACGGTCGCAGGTTCGAATCCTGCCTCGGGCATGGATGTGTGTGATGTCCTTAGGTTAGTTAGGTTTAAGTAGTTCTAAGTTCTAGGGGACTGATGACCACAGATGTTTAGTCCCATAGTGCTCAGAGCCATTTGAACCATTTTTACAACATCCCAGATGGCTTTGCTTTTATTTTTTCATGAAATGACTTCTTTGCAGCAATCAGAACCTTCCTATAGATCTTTTTGTAACTGTGATAGAAATTTAAGAATTCTGGATCATTGCGAATCTTTTTCATGGAACTCAGGTGTTTAAATGTTAGGGAGGACTTCTTAATACCTGTTGTTATCCATCTATTTTTGTGAGAAGTCGACACAGACATGCATACTTTTGGAAATGACTTTTCAAAGTTCAATTTAAACAATGTGGTGAATTTAGAGAATTTCTTATTCACATTGGTTTCCTTATACACTTCATCCAAGCTTCGTTTCTCTAGTTCTTTTGAAAAATCTTTTATTTTGATTTCTGATTGATTTCGTTTGTAGGCTTGTAGTTTAGGGAGTGATTCGATGCCTGATTTTATTGTTGTTATTTGACAGATATGGTCTGATAGTCCGAGATCTTTTACAGCTACATCAAATTTTTCCCTGTCCATATTTGTGGCCATATGGTCAATTATTGTTGCAGTCATTCTACTAACCCTTGTTGCACTATTGGCCAATAGGGAGATGCCAAAACTTTGAAGGATGTTTATGAAGGTGCTGCTGGATTCATTTATGATATTAGTGTTGATATTAATGTCCCCACACACAAAAACGATTAATTTCTTGGTGATATCAAGCGCTGTTAATTCAATAGCTGTAGTGAGGTCATGTCTTGATTTAAACTGTGTTCCTTTTCTGATGTAAATGCATGATCCTCCACCCCTTAAAGTAGTTCTGCAGTAAAAGTGTGTCCTTTCATACAATGATAATACTATATGTTTGATTTCTGTGTCTCTACACCGGTGCTCAGTAATACAAACTACTGTGCAGTTCAAAGATTGGAGCTCATCTTCTAATAGTTGTATTTTATTTTTTATTGATTGCAGGTTATGATGGAGGATTGTTAAGTCTGTGAAATGCCCCATGTTATTCTTTCCAATGGATTGTTTTTCTTTGTGACATCTGGTATGTCTGATATTTGAAGTGTTAAAATCTGTCTTGTGAGTGATTGTTTCAGTATTTTTAAACTGCTGGAGATAGTCTTTAGACAGGGGAACCTGTTGTCTGGATTTATCGCAAAAAAGATCTACTTTTCCTATCTATGACAACGGGTATTTGACTATGTGTGGCCCGAGATCCACCCCCTATAATTTCATGAATCAGCTGTACCAAACTTCCCTTCCCAGTCCTGTTCACGTGTAGGTTATGCTTAGTGAAGCCCCATATGTTGATAGTCCCGACAGGCAGCAGAGAAATATGAGCAAATTTGGCTGTCCTCAGAGCCATCCCTAGCCCCACATTGATTCGCCTCACAGCTCCATCAAGGTGTGTTCGATCATGACGCCGGAAAAATAACAAGATCTGCATTGCAATAAAGAAAAGGAAGAGAAGAAGCAGTTAACTGGGCAGTCACAGTTAGTTCTTAATATAGTCTGCAGTTATGATGCAGCGCAAGACTACACTAACCAAGGGAATGAGCGTATAATATCATGAAACATGTTGCGTTATAGCTGCCACGTAACACTATACATACATCTACCATCCTCAAATAGGAATACATTTCCTGTAATATTAACACTTTTCAGGAAAGAAATGAATGAACAGAAATTGTGTGGAGAACAAAGAGATTTTCTGATTGATTTTCGACGTCAGTTTTCTGACAGGTTTTATGCAGTCAGCCAAGACATCCTTTCCTGTGCGAACTTCTTCATCTCAGAGCTATTCTCACATACTCAGTGATTTGTTAGATATATTTGTCTCAAAATTTACCAACAGACTTTGCTTGCTGTGGCTCTCTTTACTACCATACAAGTTATCCCGTGATTTCTTAACGCATTTACTATCATCTTCTAGTCATATTCCTTCCCTCATCGATTCTGCGAGGAAACTCCTCTTTTTTATGTTACCAGTCCACCATACATTCACTAGAAACTAAACTTTTAGTTAATTCACCAGAAATGCTCAGAAAGTGATTGTTAAATACTGTACATATATCTAATTTATCAGTAACAGAAATATTTTGACTGCGAACTGATTTGATATCGTCGACATTGTGCTGCTGACCAGGAACTGCCTTCATAACTGACCATATGGTTTTAATTTTATACTGTGAATTAGCTATTATATTTGTGTACTACATACTCTTTGCCTTGCTAATAACACTTCTAAGCACCTTAAAATACTGTTTGTAATGGGCTACTGTAGCTTGATTGTGACTACTTCTAACATTTTGATATAAATCCCACTTTGTTCTACTTGATATACTTAGTCCACTAGTCAGCGACCTGGGATGCCTATTACTGCTAGTATCCCATTTAGAACGTTCTAATGGAAAGCAACTCTCAAAAAGCAAGAGAAATGTGTTAAGGAAAGCATTTTATTTATCATTTATGTTAACGGCACTATAAACATCCTGCCAGTCTTGTTCCTTGACCAGGTTTAAGTAACTCTCTATTGCTGCTGGATTAACTTTCTTACATAATTTGTAATTATATTTGATATTTGTTTGAATACATAAGCGTTTTAGTGTTAAAATTTGTGCCTCATGGTCTGAAAGGCCGCTCACCCTTTTACTAACAGAATGGCCATCTAGTAATGAAGAATGAATCATAATATTTTCTATGGCTGTGCTACTGTTCCCCTACATCCTAGTTGGAAAAAAACAGTCTACATCAGATAATATGAATTTAGGAGATCTACCAACATCCTTTTTCTCGCACCATCATATACAAAATTTATACTGAAGTCACCACATATAACAAATTTCTAGTACTTCCTACAAAGTGAATCAAGAACCCTCTCTAGCTTCAGCAGAAATGCTCTGCAATAAGAGTTAGGGGACCTATAAACAACAACAATTAGAATTTTCGTTTCACTAAGTTCTACTGCCTCTGCACAAGATTAAATATCTGTTCAGTGCAGTGTCATGATACATCTATCGACTCAAATGAAATACTGTTTTTTACATACATGGTCACTCCCTCACCCAGCAAGGAACTCCTTGGAAAACAGCCATCCAATCTGCATCCTCGTAAAGGAATCCTCTGAATTGTCAAAATATTAAAGTGGTGCTCCGACATACCAATATTATTTGAGTCAACATCTATAAGCAAATGGATCAAATGGCTCTGAGCACTATAGGACTTAACATCTGAGGTCATCAGTCCTTTAGACTTAGAACCACTTAAACCTAACTAACCTAAGGACATCACACACATTCATGGCCGAGGCAGGATCCGAACATGCGACCGTAGTAGCAGCGCGGTTCCGGACTGAAGCTCCTATAACAGCTCGGCCACAACAGCCGGCTATCTATAAGCAGTTCACTAACTTTATCTCTAAGAAAATGATAAGTTAGTATACTGAAATCATGAGGGTGCGAACGAATCATCAAACTTTGGAAGAATACCCTCCATTTAATGTGTTCGATACCAAAAGCAGAAGAATACGAGAACTATAGCACAATCACCTTTAAGCTCATGTGTTCAGACTACTGACAATATGAATGGAAGAGGACCTGACGAGTTTAGCTTTATGAAATGTAAAAGTACCAGGAACGCCTTTACTACGGTGTACTTGATAATCATGAAAAGTCAGAATTCAGACGAGTTCATAGGATTTGTCGACCTAGAAAAACCTATCTGGCAACGCAAAGTAGTGAAAATCTCTGAAATATACAGAAAAAATAGATATAAGGCATATAGAAAGACCTCCAATGTGCAAGACGTAAATCTGATCATGGAATAGCAGAGAAATTCAGGAGCACGGTTAAAATTCAGGATGAAAAGATACCGAAGATAATATTCACTGGTGACGTTGTCATCAGCAGTGAAAATGAAGAAAATGTACGGGACCAGTTGAATGAAATGAGGAAGTATAAAGCAAGGAACGACAGTAAACCAAATAAAGACGAAAATAATGTTCACTAGCAGAAACAAGATAAGTGAAAAACAAAATCGAAAATGGGGACGAAGCAACGAGGATATAAGGAGCAAGCTAGCAAAGGGGAAGGAGGGTGTAGCGGCAGCCACCGAGCCGAGATGACGGCGGGCAGCAGTGCCGCCGGCATGAGCAGCACATGTCTGATAAACAGTAAATTAATTTAGTCTTTGTTTTTTTTTCACGAGCGTCTGCAAAGAAGTGCACTATACGTGTGTATTTTACTGTGCAGACTAGTGGTTAGAAAGTTAATAGTAGTTTTTGTTTATGCGTAAGTCTTGTGAATATCGTTGTATACGGCAGCTTCCTAGTGTAAATTTTCCCGTCGCCAGAAACTCCGTCACGCTACTAAGTTTTAATTTTGTGCTAGTAGACAGCATGCAGTTTAGATCAGTGCGTTCTCGGTTCAATATTTATCTCGTGCAGTAGCTTTTCGGTAAACAGCGTTTCTAATAACAGGTGTCTCTAAATACATAAACTTCAGTAGAGAAATTTATTTCTGTTTAATAGCTTGTGGTCTCAGCGTACAGTAAAAATCTGCACAGCAGTTTTTAGTGTTACTTTATTCCCCTTTGGTATATTTTATACACATTTCAAACTCAGTAGTGCCATTTGAGACCTTATATCTACACTACTGGCCATTAAAATTGCTACACCAAAAAGAAATCTAGATGATAAACGGGTATTCATTGGACAAATATATTATACTAGAAATGACATGTGATTACATTTTCAAGCAATTTGGGTGCATAGATCCTGAGAAATCGGTACCCAGAACAACCACCTCTGGCCGTAATAAGGGCCTTGATACGCCTGGGCATTGAGTCAAACAGAGCTTGGATGGCTTGTACAGGAACAGCTGCCCGTGCAGCTTCAACACGATATCACAGTTAATCAAGAGTAGTGACTGGCGTATTGTGACGAGCCAGTTGCTCGGCCACCATTGACCAGACGTGTTCAATTGGTGAGAGATCTGGAGAATGTGGTGGCCAGGGCAGCAGTCGAACATATTCTGTATCCAGAAAGGCCTGTACAGGACCTGTAACATGAGTCGTGCATTATCCTGCTGAAATGTAGGGTTTCGCAGGGATCGAATGAAGGGTAGAGCCACGGGTCGTAACACATCTGAAATGTAACGTCTACTGTTCAAAGTGCCGTAAATGCGAACAAGAGGTGACCGAGACGTGTAACCAATGGCACCTCATACCATCACACCGGGTCATACGCCAGTATGGCGATGACGAATACACGCCTCCAATGTGCGTTCACCACGATGTCTCCAAACATGGATGCGATCATCATGATGCTGTAAACAGAACCTGGATTCATACGAAAAAATGACGTTTTGCCATTCCTGTACCCAGGTTCGTCGTTGAGTACACCATCGCAGGCGCTCCTGTCTGTGATGCAGCGTCAAGGGTAACCGCAGCCATGGTCTCCGAGCTGATAGTCCATGCTGCTACAAACGTCATCGAACTGTTCGTGCAGATGGTTGTTGTCTTGCAAACGTCCCCATCTGTTGACTCAGGGATCGAGACGTGGCTGCACGATCCGTTACAGCCATGTGGGTAAGATGCCTGTCATCTCAACTGCTAGAGATACGAGGCCGTTGGGATCCAGCACGGCGTTCCGTGTTACCCTCCTGAACCCACCGATTCCATATTCTGCTAAAAGTCATTGGATCTCGACTAACGCGGGCAGCAATGTCGTGATATGACAAACCGCAATCGCGATAAGCTACAATCCGACCTTTATCAAAGTCGGAAACGTGATGGTACGCATTTCTCCTACTTACACGGTCAACTGCCGGTCAACTGCTGTGTCTGTATGAGAAATCGTTTGGAAACTTTCCTCATGTCAGCACGGTGTAGGTGTCGCCACCGGCGCCAACCTTGTGTGCATGCTCTGAAAAGCTAATCATTTGCATATCACAGTATCTTCTTCCTGTCGGTTAAATTTCGCGTCTGTAGCGCGTCATCTTGGTGGTGTAGCAATTTTAATGGCCAGTGGTGTATTTTATAACCAGCCGCTGTGGTCGAGCGGTTCTAGGAGCTTCTGTCGGGAACCGCGCGACGGCTACGGTCGCAGGCTCGAATCCTTTCTCGGGCATGGATGTGTGTGATGTCCTTAGGTTAGTTAGGTTTAATTAGTTCTAAGTCTTGGGGACAGATGACCTCAGATGTTAAGTCCCATAGTGCTTAGAGCCTTTTGAACCATCTATTTTATACGCAGTACTGTATAGCTATGGACTGTGTTTGTTGCTAGCGGACACAAGCAGAGCTGGCTGCTGTCCATAAAGAGCTGGAAGCTGCGTTGGCTTCCGTCGACAAACTTCTGGCTAATGCTCAAAGTTGCGGTGATGTCGGGGCGCCAGTGACGAGAGCTGCGACACCAAAGGTGCCACTGGAATTCCCTGGTGACCTGGACGTCGCTGCGACATCTGATACGCAACGTCTGACCGGCCCGTCCTCACTTCAGAGTGGGTGGCAGGCAGTGGAGGGTTCGCGTGTCACTGGGCGGAAGGCGAAAGAGGGAGCAGGCAGTGTGACTGCCTCCCTACGTCTTAGCAACAGGTACGAGGTGCTACTCAGTGTTGATGATAACTCTGAGCCAGTACGGGATGCCTCTCCTGTTGGGCCAGCGGTCGATTTTCCTGCCCAGTCCGAACAAGAACAGAGGGTGAGTGTGTTTGTCATTGAGAGCTCTGATGTAAGGCGGTTGTAGCAGGCCCTCAGGGAGATAGCAGGCAAGGTGGAAAAGAATTCCAGTGGGCATTCGGTATGTTTGCCAGGAGATCTCATCCGTGATCTGGAGCAGGCTCTGCCGGCGGCCGGTGAGCGCACTGGGTGCAACTGGCTGCATGTAGTGGCACATGACGCCTGCCGCTTGGGTTCTGAGGCCTTCCTCGGCTTCTTTCGGAGGCTGGCTGAGTCGGTGAAGGCAACTAGCAACGC
The DNA here is from genome assembly GCF_021461385.2 of Schistocerca piceifrons. NCBI lineage: Eukaryota > Metazoa > Arthropoda > Insecta > Orthoptera > Acrididae > Schistocerca > Schistocerca piceifrons. Next base: position 431,122,517 of record NC_060142.1, read on the forward strand.
CCGCGGGGTGCAGGCTAAGCTGTCTATTTGTAGCATCGTACCCAGGGTTGATCGCGGTAGTCCGGTTTGGAGCAGAGTGGTGGGTCTAAACCATTGTCAGACGACTCTGTGACGGTATCGGATGCGAATTTCTCGACCTCTGCTATCGGGTACATAATTGTAGGGTTCAACTTAACGCAGACAGTGGCTACTAGAGTAGCGGAGTATGTGTGGTGTGCATATGGGATCAAAGACGACTTGCCTCTTAAATCAGCCACAGTGACAACAGACAATCTTGATCCTCGAAGATCAGAAGTACAACAGATTAAGATGATTTTAATTAACTGCAGGAGCATCCAAGGAAAGGTCCCAGAGTTATTATCGCTTACTGAAGGTCATAATGCACTGATAGCTTTGGGAACAGAACGCTGGTTAAAACCAGACGTCAATGACAACGAAATCCTGAGTTCAGATTGGAATGTTTATCGTAAGTATACGTTGGTCGCCAATGGTGGCGGCGTGTATATTGCAGTAAAAAATTCGATAAAATCTAGCGAGATTATCACGGATTCCGAATCTGAATTAATCTGGGTGAAAGTGAGTATCAAAGAACGGCCAAAAATGGTGATCGAATGCTTTTATAGACAAGTGGGGTCAGAACCTGTAGTGGTAGAGATTCTCAGACAGAACTTGCAGAATATCATTGGTAATTTTCCTGATCATGCTTTTGTAATAGAGGGTAACTTCAACTTGCCAGGTATAGTTTGGGAGTGTTATGCCATCAAAACTGGTGGAATTGTTCTGGATGTCTTGTCCGAAAACTACCTTGAGCAGATAGTTAGAGAACCAACTCGTGAGGGTAACGTCTTAGACCTCCTGGCAACAAATAGACCTGAACTTATCGAATCAGATAACGTAGAGGAAGGCACGAGGAATTGATAGGCAGCTACAACCGCTAAGTAGTGGAAAGGCATCAGGACCAGATTAGATACCTATAAGATTTTATAAAGATTACGGGAAAGAACTTGCTCCCCTTCTTGCAGTAATTAATCGTAGATCCCTTGAGAAAAGAAAGGTACCTAACGACTGGAAAAAAGCGCAGCTCATTCCCGTTTTTATGAAAGGCCCAAGACAGATCCACACAATTATAGAGCTATATCGTTGACTTCAATCTGTTGTAGAAATATGGAACATGTTTTATGTTCAAAAATTATGACGTTTTTGGAAAATGAACATCTGCTCTATATAAATCAACAAGGATTTCGCAGACAGAGATCTTGCGAAACTAAGCTCGCTCTGTTCCTCCATGAGATCCGCAGCGCAGTGGAAAACGGCACTCAGGTTGATGCCATGTTCCTCGATTTCAGTAAGGCATTTGACAACATCCATCGTTGCCCTTTAATGAAAAAATACGACCTTACGGAGTATCGGAGCAGACTTGCGATTGGATTCAAGACTTTCCTGCAGATAGAACTCAACACGTCGCTCTTAACTGGACAAAACCGACAGATTCTATAGCAAACCGACTCCGAAAAGGATAATTCAGATATAAATGTCGACGTCGCAAGCAGCAGATAAAAAGATAGAGAAAATATATAAATAAACTGAAGAGGTAATTCAGAATGTAAAGCAAGATGAAAATGTAAGTCATGGAGGAAGGAATAGAAGAAAGAATGACGGAAAAGTATAGGCTTGATAATATGAATGGGAGGGGAGAAATACTAATTGAGCTCTGCAGTAAATGTCAGACGGTAACAGCAAATACTCTGTTTAATAATCAAAAGGTATACAGTGATCTGAGAGATACATCATCAACGAATCTAGTGCTATTCGCAGTACTTGTGTTTGTACAAGGGTTTCATATTTCATCTGTCAAGCTACATATCCGTCATCTTAGACGGTGTCAGAAATGATTTAGAAATCTGTCAGAAATGCTTTATGTCGGTGCCTGTCATTTATATGTATTCATATCTGGGACATTTGCAGTCCTGTATAACGAGCTGTGTTCTCTGAATTGCAGGGAATGTTCTACTGTGGAAAACTGTATCAGACTCCAGTATATGAGAAATGACTGGATTTTTGTGTGCCCTACAAACAAATGCAGTACTGCTTTACTGGCTTTACTTTAACATCTGGATCTAATGACTGCTGGATAGCGCTAAACCATCAGCACGTTCGCATTTTGTGTTCTGCTCTCTCACCTTGAGTGCAGCTGTCTGATTCAGTAAGAAGCATTTTCATCTAAATATATTTTACCGAAGAAAGACGAAAAATGGTCTATAGATTCAAAAATTTCTCATTTCTGTCATTTTCAACCTATCAAGAGCTTATCCAATCCATGTAGCATGGCACTGTGACCTTGTGAAAAAGAATCTGGACGCTGTGTTGGTTGCGAAAAAAAAGTGGAGCAACGCGCTAGTTAAGTAGACATTCCCATTTTTCGAGAACTGCTATTGAGTTGATGCACTCAACTAAACGTCTATATCGCTAGCGCCAGTCGTCTACCCAATATTGGAACGCGTCTTACGCCATTTCTGGAGAAGGAATAACAAGGTACATTCCATTAAACATTGATTGGCTGTTCGAACGAGATCAGATGGTGATATACTCTGTGTCCATAGCTTCTGCTCAGTATTCAACACATTAATGAGATGTTATCACGTAAGCAAAATATGGGATGTCACTCGGGGTTAATGACTGAATTAAAGAGTTCCTAGCAAATAGCATGATGTTCTTAACGGTGAAAAACTTTGTTTGTTCACGACCCTGGTTGATGTATTGTTTTGTCTACAACGATATCAAATTTCCATCACACCAAGACATATCTACAGCGAAAATCAGTGAGTGTGAGGAATATATGAAATTGTTTTGTTATTCCGAGCTCATGACTTTAACGTTGCTTCTGCTTCTGCTTTAGAGAAGTTACTATGCATACTCAGCAAGCCTTTACGTAGCTCACATGGAGCATATCGTATAACGCTGCTAGTAGTACCCTTTCCCATTTCACTAGCAGATGGAGCGATGGGAGAAGATTATGTGCTTCCATAAATTATCTGATCTATGTTGTGAGGAAATGTCTGGTATTCATACAGTTACATGTTCGTGTCCAGCAGATCATTGTAGTATTGTACGGCTGATTTTACCTTAAAATATAAACGTATAGTGTGCTGAACAGTGTCTTGAACGGAGGATACAAGATGAACATCAACAAAAGCAAAACGAGGATAACAGAATGTAGTCGAATTAAATCAGGTGATGCCGAGGGAATTAGATTAGGAAATGAGACACTAAAAAGTAGTAAATTAGTTTTGCTATTTGGGGAGAAAAATAACTTATAGTGGTCGAAGTAGAGAGGATATAAAGTGAAGACTGGCAATGGCAAGGAAAGCGTTTCTGAAGAAGAGAAACTTGTTAATGTGGAGTGTAGGTTTGTCAGGAAGTCTTTTGCGAAACTATCGGTATGGAGTGTAGCCATGTATGGTAGTGAAATATGGACGATAAATAGTAAAGACAAGAAGAGAAAAGGAGCTTTCGAAATGTTGTGCTACAGAAGAATACAGAGGGAGACAAAGAGATGAATACACTAAGCAGATTCAGAAGGATGTAGATTACAGTAGGTACTTGGAGATGAAGAAACTTGCATGGAGAGCTACACCAAACCAGTCTCTGGACTGAAGACCATAATAACAACAGTGTGCTGGATCGTGTTAAATTATCAGTTCATTCCAATTGTGAATTCTGTATTCTCTTATTGTGTATACAGCACTATGGGACTTAACTTCTGAGGGCATCAGTCCCCTAGAACTTAGAACTACTTAAACCTAACTAACCTAAGGACATCACACACACATCCATGCCCGAGGCAGGATTCGAACCTGCGACCGTAGCGGTCGCGCAGTTCCAGACTGTAGCGCCTAGATCCGCTCGGCCACCACGGCTGGCGATATAGGGTGAACATTAATAAAAGCGTCAAACAGCAGGAACGGTTTCGTCACTGGACAGCGAGGAAAGAATGGTCGTTTGAATATGTGACCGGAAATGGATAATTTGCGTGTAACGACAAAACATCGTTCCGCAGTACGGTACAGAGCTTCATCGTATCCATGTTACAACATATGTTCAAAGTGGCTTCCATGGGATGCAATGCACACATTCGCAGGTCGCATCATGGATTTTCATGCAGGATACACATAATCGTATTTTTTGGCTTGCACTATTTTGGCGGACTACTTGCCTGGAGCTTGCACTAGCGTGCGCTCTAATGTCCTGTAGAACCCGGTCTTCCAAATATGTGTACACACATTCCGCGGCCTTACTGCACGTTCTTCGGCCTGAAAGGACCCATGATCACACAGACGCCCAAAAAGAGCATGAAATATTGTGTGATTTGGTTGGTGCCTTTTAAGGTAATTTGTTTTGGTACAGCCGTGCTGCCGTTTGATGGTTTCCATCTGTCTGACCGTACACACACTATCTCGGCTTTTTTCCGACATGAATACCAGACCATCTGCTGCATACAGTACGCAGTGCGGAATACACAGCCTGCAACACAAAAGAAACATACGGCATGTGGTCGGAGCAACTTTCATTCGTCACGTCCATCTACGTTGGTTATAATTTATTTCTAAGCTCATGTTCTTAGCACCCTTCTTCCCCCCATTTCCAATCAGGAATCCGTCCCTATGGTTTGCCGGTTTTATTAATGTTCACGTTGTACGAGGGCTATTCGGAAAGTAAGGAACGATCGGTCGCGAAATGGAAACCACAGTGTGTGTGTGTGAAATCTTACGGGACTTAACTGCTAAGGTCATCAGTCCCTAAGCTTACACACTACTTAACCTAAATTATCCTAAGGACAAACACATACACCCATGCCCGAGGGAGGACTCGAACCTCCGCCGGGACCAGCCGCACAGTGAAACCACAGTGAAAATCAAAACTGTTTTATTTGCAACAATTAGCTACACCTTCCAGCTACTTCTCTACACAGTTGCCGCTCAGACTTTGACATCTGTCGTGGCGTTGTACCAACTTTTCAATTTCCTCATTATAGAAGACAGCCTCCTGTGCTTTTCAACAATTTTCTACTCTGGACTGCAGCTCGTTGTCTGTGTCACAATATTGTCTTTATGGCCAACGGTTCATTTGAGCAGAGATGAACCTCAGGGGTAATCAATTACGGGCTGTATTGTGGGTGATCAAACACTTCCCATCGAAAACGCTGCAGGAGCATCTTCATTTCCCCTGCAGAGTGCAGCCCAGAATTGTCGTGTAGAACGAACTGCATGACAGTTATGTTATGCGGATTGCATAGCTTCAGGCAAAATCTTTCGCCAGGCCCTCGTACTTGATGGGAGATGCTAATTTCTGCCCATCTCTGTGTTCTGTCTGTGAGCTCAGAACTGAAAAGAGCGACATGATACGATCGATGGGCATACTAGACATAGTGCCCAACGCATCTGTGCAAAGCTTCATCAGATTTTCACTGCATTTTCCATTTGGCGACCGATCGTTCCTTACTTTCAGAATAACCCTCATATATGTGGGATTCAACAGGGAAAATTTTCGTCTGGACATGAATCGTTCTGCTGCCTGTTGTAGCTGCATGTTCTGTAAGCTTTTGAATTAATATTTCACTATTGGAACAGCATTGCGTCTCACTGTGGTGACATACCACTTACTACTGCTTCCGTAAGGCGCCGCTGTCGACAATCAACCGTACTACGTGATTCGTAGCCTCACTAAGCTGATAGCATCACCCTCCGTTAGATGGATGACTGGGATCTCTATTCACCTGAACTCTCCGGACCACATAGACAGATGCTCTGTGGTCCAGCGCCCAATACTGGTGAGAGTTTTCTATTTGGGAATGACACGGATAACGATACGGACCATGAATCTCGCAAGAAGTTTTCCTGTTGTCGATATTTACTGCGTTTTTTTACGTTACGATTCAACTCGTAAATAAATGTAAGTGCGTCTGATTCTCAAATGTGCTCGATACACGGATGTTACATGTAAGAAAGCGGAGTTAATAACAGAACTTCGGTGGCAGGCTGTGGCTAAAACTTCCATCAAAGCTCTCGCGCTTCCCGCACATCAATTTTTTGTGACGTATTTAACAAGCGTAGAACCTGGACCTAATTTTTCGGCTTCAAAGCCATAGTACTAGTTTTCGGAGAGGAAAAAAGGCATCATTCGATTTTAGAATTTACCTGTAGATTGTATCTATGTGTGGGCTACAGCTCATTTTGAATTTTAAGTTGACCCACAGTTTTTAGTATGGGTTAAAGCATATGTGTGATGCTTTCATTTTATAATTTCACTTACATTTTATCTTCGGTCCCATGTGGTATGGCTGTAACGTCACCACAAATAGTGTACAAGTGATGGAAATCGGGGAATCGGAACTTCTATTCCGCACTTTGTCTTAAACTTCCCATCGAACTAGCACTTAGGGTGACAGTTGGTTAAATGTTGACATCAGACGGGAACTGCTTAATTTAGGACTGGGAATATGATATTCCTCAGTCGTAATAAGCGTCCTGACTGCTGTGAATTGTCCTTCATTTCTCTACATTACTGTGTGCTTTCTAGCAGGCACATTTGTCCTAGCATCTTGGATTCTGAAGGCGTAGGGCTGCGCCAGTATTCCACGTCAGCCATCTTGCACTAACACTAGCTATCTTGCACTTAGCACTAGTGATCTACTTCCATCAGCATGACCAAGCACAATCTTGTATTTTTGAGTTTGTCACCAATTCAGACTCGAGGCAACAGCTCTATTCCCCAGCGACATCTTAAGAGTGGAAGGAAAACCTTGATTACTTCTGAATTTCTTGTTTTGAGTTTCTTGTCAAAAATGTCTCTGAGCACTATGGGACTTAACATCTTAGGTCATCAGTCCCCTAGAACTTAGAACTACTTAAACCTAACTAACCTAAGGACATCACACACATCCATGCCCGAGGCAGGATTCGAACCTGCGACCATAGCAGTCCTGCGGTTCCAGACTGCAGCGCCTAGAACTGCACGGCCTCCACGGCCGGCTAGTTTCCTGTCATTTTATGCATATGGTATTTGAACTTTGCCAGATGAGGAGTTGGGGGGAGGAGGGGCGAAGTCTGATGACGTCATCGGTGACTTATTATGCACCAGAATGGTCTCAGTCAACCTACTGAGATCTACCGAACCTTGTTGAAAGTTACCTGTCTCTTCTGACGAGGCATGGAGGCTGTCAGTCTCTAGAAATACCTGTATGTCTCATCGTCCGCAATTGTCCCATGTGTCCAACACTGTGTCCCACACTTGGTCAGGTGTGCGTGGGGTCAGTGGCGGCCAGTGTAAGTTCATGTGAGGCTTCATTTTGGCTCACAAATTTTCGATGGGATTAAAGTCCAGTGCTTGAACTGGCCAGTCGATCAGGCCGACGTCCGCCTGTTGCAAAAACAATTGCTGATCGACTCAACCTATGTGAAACGGTGAGATCTCCTGCTGAAATTGCACCACTCCGTTGGGTTAACGCATCCTTACACTCGGCACCATCGTATGTTTCATGATGTACACTTACTGATCCACAGCCATGACTGCAAATTCCATAAAATATCGTTGCCCCATCTGATGTCATCCAATCCATGCACGAGGCTGTGACTCAGCCGACACACGAATCTTGTACCACTTACTGTGGGTCGTAATGTGCTCACCGTGGCCTGGCCGCCATCACTGGACCGTCATTCACTGACCTAAATATTGACTCACCTGAGAATATGGTATGGTGCCAGTCATGGTTTACACTTAATTTAGTGAAGGTAAGCCTATAACGTTTGTGATGATTAAAGAGGGTCTCTTTATTAGCAACCCAATGAGCTATAAGGCTCAAAATGGCTCTGAGCACTATGCGATTCAACTTCTGAGGTCATCAGTCGCCTAGAACTTAGAACTAACTAACCTAAGGACATCACACACATCCATGCCCGAGGCAGGATTCGAACCTGCTACCGTAGCGGTCGCTCGGCTCCAGACTGTAGCGCCTAGAACCGCACGGCCACTCCGTCGGCCGAGCTATGAGGCCAGCGTCCCATAAGAGACTGTAAACAGTTTCCGAGCATCGGTGGAAATTGGTCTCGTTCTAGAATTGGACTGTGTTTAAATACAGATGTTCTATACTGGTGTCAAGACGTTGTCTTCCCTTTCTTAAGACCGACCGCTTTATCCACTTCTGGGCACAGCGACGCTGAAGGCCACACCTTCCTGCCGCTTCACACATTCTGAAACCGTCATAATGGACGGGTGCCAGGACACTCTGGCTTGTAAATGCTGAGACGTCCTTGCAGTAAATATGTTTGTCATATACCCGTCTGTGGCGCAGCGTGTTATCTTGTTCGGCATACCTCGGCGATACTAATGTTACACTTCTAACGCACGAGCAAACAATACAATGTAAAAATGAATTGTATTGTGGGGACGCGAGCCCTAATTTTTCAGTAGAATTCCAGAGCCTCAAATGCTGCCATGTGGCTACCACGTAGCTATACAAATTTTTATTTGAGACAGAAGCATCTCATTGTTTCAAACAGATAAAAGTAACTGTTACAACGTACAATATGCGTAAAAAAATATCTGGTAATTACACGCAGTCAAGAAAATCAAAAATGTGTGCAAGTAAAATCGTTAAAGTAAGAAGGGAACAAATACACTGCCGAAAATGTGTGCCATGTAGTGCTGCCGCTGTTAGCATTGTGCATCGCACTGATGCGGGCTGTACACAACCGAAGACCTTAGAAAAAAATGCGAAGAATTTTTCATATTGTCGTCACCGTCGTATCCGTGCACCCTTCCCTATATCAATCCCAATGATGTCTTCAACTCAACCTCAACAAATTCATTTTCTCGTGTAACTAATGGTAGCTCCCCATCACACCTGCAAAAATCCAGCCAATAACTATAGGAAAAACCAATTGCACATTGCGTCTGCAAGATCTTTACCTGACAATTTATAGCCGTCCAGTATGCCTAAGAAAAGCAATAAAATTCAGTGGGTTGATATGTAATCGAAAGCTAAATTCGGACCTTTACCATTAGGCACTAAAAAGAGTGAAGGACACAAGGCGAAATGATTGTAGCTTCTGTATTACCACATATGTTAAACATTGCAGAACGTCTGAATTTATTCACAATTTCTTGATGATAAGGTGGATGTTTGCCTCCACCAAGTGACAGCGGATTTTCAAGCGTATGAAGGAGAGAGAGCGCATTCACTAGACCCCTCGAAGGCTGGAAAGCAAAAATTGTAAGTTAATGTCTCGTCATGTTACTAACAATAATAAATTATGCGCAGGCCGCTGTAACCGAGCGGTTTTAGGCGCTTCAATCTGGAACCGCGCTGCTGCTACGGTCGCGGATGTGTGTGATGTCCTTAGGTTAGTTAGGTTTAAGTACTTCTAAGTCTAGGGTACAGATAACCCCAGATGTTATGTCCCATAGAGGGTAAAGTAAACCGCACATGGCAAAATGTCGCTAACCAAAACTGGTGTGGAGGCAACTGTTGTGCACAATGGGCTATAGATGACAGAGATGAACGACGACTGTAGAGATATGTAAGAAGGAATAGACGTGCAACTGTTGAGCACTGACGGCTCGGATGAACCAAAGGGCTACCAATATTGTCTCCTCAATGACCGTTTAGCGTACGATGCTGTTTATGGACTCCACAGAATGCCTACGTTTCATGCACTCATGCTGACTGCTGTCCATTGACGACGAAGGATGGACTTTCCACGTCAGTGCCACAACTGGACGTCCACTGAGGGGCGACAAGTGGCCATTTCATATGAATAACGTTCTATTCAAACACATTATAACAATCGTCGGAAGGGTTCAGGTTGGAGGAGGAAGCGTTCCGGTCTGGGGAATGTTTTCGTGGCATTCACTGGTTGATCTCGTCATTCTGAAAGGCACAATGGATCAACATAAATATGTATCTTTCCTTGGGGACATGGCCAATACTATATGCAGTTCGTTGTCCTTCATCACGATGGAATCTATCAGCAGGACAATGCACAGCTCGCAGTGTACACGCATTGTTCGAAGAGCACCAGAATGAGCTTATCGTACCCTGGCCACCAAGCCCCTCGGATTTAAACCGAAGCGAGAATCCATGGGACCACCTATATCGGTATCTTCAACTGAGAAACCGTCCGCCCCGATAGCTGAGTGGTCAGCGTGACTGACTGCCGCCCTACGGGCCCGGGTTCAATTCCGGGCTGGGTCGGGGATTTTCTCCGCTCAGGGACTGGGTTTTGTGCTGTCTTCATCGTCATTTCATACCCATCCAGCGCGCAGGTCGGACAATGTGGTGTCGAATGTAATAAAACTTGCAACAAGGCGGCCGGACCTGCCCCGCAAGGGGCCTCCCGACCAATGAGCCAATGACGCCAAACGCTCATTTCCATTTACCGAGAAACCTGGCACGTCTGGCAACTCCACTGGACCAGCTCCACATCGCTGTCAGCACTTACCAGAACCAGCGCCAGGAGCACTTTTTTCAGTAGAACGTAACAACAACAGGCCACCCGAACACCCAACACAGTCGGGTATTACATATGCAAAGTTTGTTGTGATTAAGAAGATTTGCTAAGATCTACAAGATTTCCCATAGTGCATTAGCCTTGGTCCCCACATACGAGGGTTGGAACTTTAGTTGTGGCAACTACAGCTCGTACAAAATAGGTACGTGTTTCAAAGTTTTATTCACCTTCAAAGTAGTCACCAGCATTGTGCATAACCCGTTGCCAGCGATGTGGAAGTCGTGGGATACTCTTAGCAGTGACAGTTGTGTTGACACTCCGAGCGGCGCGGTCTATTGTCCAAGAAATCTGTAGCAGTTCTGAAGCGAATGCCTTGAAGTGTTTCCTTCAGTTTAGAAATCCAGTTGGACTCACGAGGGCTTAAGTCAGTGGAGTCCAGTAGGTGTATAGCACTTACCAGCCCCATCAGTCAAACAGATCTGCTTGCACTGTACGTGCTTGATCATTGTCCTGCAAAATGATAGTCAGGTCCTGCAGAAAGTCTCATCAATTCTGTCTCTAAGCTGGTCGTAGGTTGCGTTCCAAAAATGAACAACATAGAGACAAAAACGATGACACTTTGTGCACCATCATTTTGCAGGACAATGCTCAAGCACGTACAGTGCAAGCTGTAAGTGCTATACCACCTACTGCACTCCCCTGAGTTAAGGTCTCATAAGTTCAACTCGATTTCTAAACTGAAGGAAATACTTCACGGCATTCGCTTCAGAACTGCTACAAATTCGTCAGGCAATAGACGGCGTCGCTCGACCTGTGAACACAACTGGCACTGCTAAGAGTATCCTACGACTTCCACATCGCTGGCAACGGGTCATACACAATTCTGGTGACTACTTTGAAGGTCAGCAAAACTTTGAAACATGTATCTATTTTATACGAGCTGTAAATAAATAGCTGCCACTATTAAAGTTCCAACCCTCGTATAAAAAAGCTAAATTTATGGATTTCAGGCTAAGCGAGGAAACTAAATAATTCTTAATGTTAACTGTAGGGATTCAGTGTCGTTTTATGCTCAGAGTCGAGAAGGTATACTAGCTTCCTCATGCTTGTGTTGATTGTACGGTTGCGTAAAAGCGGAATAGAATTTAGCGTCAACTATGAGTGGCGGTAACAAAACCAAAGCAGACTTCCACTAGTTCATTAGCTTTGGCCTCGACGAATTGATGAATGTAAACGAGGAAACGAAACAACTCTAAACGCTCCAGTAATCTCTTACGTTCAGGGACAAGAAGTACATGTAAGTGGAAATGAGGGACAATACTTTGCGTCAACTGTGATCGACGAGTACTCTTCGTCGCTGCAAGCTTACAAGATAGTTAGTGTCACCCGTGACAGACGAGCATCCTTCGTGCCCACAGGTTTACGAGACAGAGTAACCGGGACAAAGGGGCTGTCGTTAGCGACTGCTGTGACACACGAGCGCTCTTCATGGTCGCAGGGTTACAGGACAGAGACCCGTTTCTGATTCTGTCAATCAACTCGTTTTCTATTTTATATGGGCTTACAGCAGTAGATTCTGCTTCTCAGCGTGCCACTAACACATAAGTGATACTTTTTAGCTGAGTACAAGCTCCCTTGTTGCTTCCTCTAAATGGTAAAAATGGCTCTAAGCACTATGCGATTTAACATCTGAAGTTAAAATGGTTCAAATGGCTCTGAGCACTATGGGACTTAACTTCTGAGGCCATCAATCCCCTAGAACTTAGAACTACTTAAACCTAACTAACCTAAGGACATCACACACATTCATGTCCGAGGCAGGATTCGAAAGTGCGACCGTAGCAGCCGCGTGGTTCCGGACTGAAGCGCATAGAACCGCTCGGCCACAGCTTGCATCCTCTAGCTGTGACCAGTCTGGAAGGTAGTCGTTGGCGAGTTGAAATGGCAGTGTGTCGCAAACTGCAACGAATGGTCCATACGACAACGAAAGTTCTTTAATTCTGTCAGATGAAAACACGCTACATTAGAACAGAGTTTATTATTTACACAGAGTGAACCAGAATTCCACTGGCAAACTTTCAAATAGTTCAAATGGCTCTGAGCACTATGGGACTTAACATCTTAGGTCCTCAGTCCCCTAGAACTTAGAACTACTTAAACCTAACTAACCTAAGGACATCTCACACATCCATGTGCGAGGCAGGAGTCGAACCTGCGACCGTAGCGGTCGCGCTGTTCCAGAATGAAGCGCCCAGAACCGCTCGGTCACAACGACCGGCGGCAAACTTTCAGATGTTGCTCATGAACACCTTCTGACTATTTCGGGACAAGGGACGCATCATACTCGCCAGCTCGTTACGGAGTTACAGCATTTCGTTTAGCTTCTTGCCCCATTAGTTTTGTATCTACAGGGCTGTTACAATACGATACTGAGAAACTTCGCTGTCTTGTACAGGATGTCGTGAGCAACAAACTGAGGATAGAAATCCGTGTGTGGAAACGTCAACCAGCGGTACTACACAGCGTGGCAGTTAAAGGGACAGGCAACTGCCGCTAGGCCACGCTTCCTGCAGAAAACGTGACTCTGTACGATGACGGACCGTAGGCGGGACGTCTCGCAATGTTGTTTCTTACTCAGTGAAGGCGAGTGATTTCCACGATCGTCAGTGGAGAAGGTACAGCCAGCTGCTGCGTAGATAGGCCTTGTCTCCTATGAAAGCGAAGCTCTGTTGCCGCAGTGGACTACGGTTTCAGACACGCTTTTTCATCTATACTTGCTTTGTGATTAATGTTAGTACCTGTCATGTCTCTCGTCAGCGCGACAGTTACATTTGTTGCTTTGTGCAATCCAGAATTAGTGAATTTCATATTTATGTGGCCTGATTTTGTCTTACTTTATTTTTGTTGCTTTCCTTGTTTTTAACCTTATTTGTTAAATTTATGTCTATTTGAAAAATGAGGACTCATTTTAGATTGGGAGTATGTTGAGTTCCATAACTCACTTGCACTGTAAGAGCCATCTAGCGGCAGTCTGAAAACTGGGCAGGTCAGACTGGCTGGTATAATCTGCTCCCATTTGGGAAACATTGTAACTGTGTGTACGGAAATGGAATTCTCAGGTCCTTTGCGCATGTAGGTAAGTTGGTCGGTGTTTTAAGCGGCCAGCAGGTAGCCCGGAGACTCTGCAGCGAGCAGACGTATGTCTCGTCCAGCCAAGAGCTGCGCTTGTTAGATATTGCTAAATACCACCTGTAAAGTAATGTGGAACGAAGTATTTATGTACCCGTCGCTCCGCAATCTTCCTCTCCCTGGACCTCGAACGTGCTTATGACCGCGTATGGCATTCCGATCTCCTCTTTAAGCTCCAAACCTTCGCCCTTCCCATTAACTACGTCCGTCTGTTCGGCTCCTTTCTCTCCCACCGTCCTTCCTACGTCACCATCCATAACACGGATTCCTACACTTTTTTCCCTCCGCCGGTGTGCCCCAAGGCTCCGTCCTCTCCCCCCTTCTGTACCTTTTATATACGGCGCACATGCCGCCGCCGTCACCCCCCGTCCACCTTCTCCAGTTTGCCGATGACACCGCCTTCCTCGCCCTTGCCCCGACCCTGCAGCGCTCCCAACACCTTCTCCAATCCCATCTTGACCAGTTCACCAGTTGGTGCAACCAGTGGTTGCTCAAGGTCAATCCCTCCAAAACCCAGGCGATCATTGTACGCAACACCACCCCTTCCTTCTGCCTCCTTGATTTCTATCTCACCATCTATGGCCGTCCTATCGCCCTCACCCCCACCCTTAAGTACCTTGGCGTCACCCTCGACCGTCGACTCTTCTGGACCCCCCATCTCCGGACAATCCAAGCCAAGGCACGCTCCCGACTCCGTCTCCTCAAGCTCCTTTCCGGCCGTACGTGGGGTCTGGACGCCTCCACCATACTCCACATCTATAAATCCCTCATCCGGTCTATCCTTTGTTATGTCCATCCGGCCTGGATCTCCGCCCCTCCTACCTTTTATAAATCCCTTCAAATCCTTGAACACCATGCTCTTCACCTCGCCTATCGCATCCGTCTCCCCTCCCCCACACGGATCCTGTACGATCTCATTCCGTTCCCCCACCTCCTCCTTTTCCTTGAATGGATACAGATCCTGTACACCTCCCGCAAACTCGATCCACCTCACCCACTTGTCTTGCCCATCCGCTCACACCCCCGCCCGCTGCCGCACCTGTATTCCCGCGTCCCACCCAGTCTCCATCTCTCCACCCTCCTTACCCTCTCCCAAGGTGGCTTCCGCCAGCTCCCTCTCCCTGATGATGCCCTCCCCCCCTCCATCTACCCCTCCTACCAACTTTGTTCCTCCCTCCCTCTTCCTGTGTTTGCTCCTTTGGGCACCCTCCCTCCCTTCTCTCCCTCTTCCCTCCCTCCTCCATTTCTCTCCACTCCTTCCCCAGGCTTCCCCTCCAGCCCTTCCTCCGTTTTTCCTCCGTCTCCTCCGCCGTTGGCATTCTTGCTCACCCCTCTCCCTCCGCATTGGCAGGTCCCAGACTCGTACACGATCTGTGGACTTTCGCGCACCGGAGATCATAGCCATCAGTTTCACGTGCGTGTGACGTCGTTTTGTGTTTTTAGTGGCCGCCGTCACGCTTCTACGTTCACTTGTGCCGTCGGATTCATCAGTGTTACGTGCGCCGTGTCAACGTGTTTTCAGTGTCGTTATCGTCGAGTGCGAACGGCTCCGTGTTTTTTGTGTATCTGTGACCACTATCTTTTGCCCGTCACTATGTTCATTCTGATTCTCCATTCTGTGTTCTGTTATTGTCAACACTATGCCTGAAGAGCGGCGTAGCATGCTGCTGACAGCCTACCTGTTTGTTTAGGTATTAAAATAACAATAAAGGGAAAAAAAGTATTTATGTATTAAAAAGATTGTCTTCAGTCTAATTATTGTGAGTGGAAACAAGGGAGGACAGTGATTCCTCTTTCACTACATTCTGAAAACGTAAATGTACTAACGTAGGACCAGAGGCCTTAAAGTGAACTGCGTACAACCTGTAAGGGAACAGTTTTGCATTTGGTACGTGTTATACTGTACTCTGAAGAACACACTGAACGCATTGCGTTGAAAGCATGCACGCTTCATATGACTTTTATTGCACTGCTCTGAGTTCTGTTGTGAGTTGAACGTTTTTGTTATTGCATATTACAGGCGTCTGCACTATCGTGGAGGTATTTTCGCAAAAAACAAGGGTTGCGACAGTAACAAACAGAATAAATCATAATCACATTATTACTCTATAACGAGACATCAGAAATCGTGGGTCTTTTACGACAAGGTTTCCCTGTTAGTTTGTAGGCGTAATTCTGTTTCACCCTATATAAATGTTTGTGGAATTGTCATGAGCTGCATCTCGGTTTCTATTTATCCTCACAGTTTCTGACCTGAGTAAGAACAAGAGCTTAATGGTTCAAATGACTCTGAGCACTATGGGACTTAACTTCTGAGGTCATCAATCCCCTAGAACTTAGAACTACTTAAACCTAACTAACCTAAGGACATCACACACATCCATGCCCGAGGCAGGAGCGGTCGCGCGGTCGCGTGGTTGAGCGGTCGCGCGGTTTCGGACTGTAGCGCCTAGAACCGCTCGGCCACCGCAGCCGTCCAAGAGTTTAATACTACAGTTTTAATTCCCTCACGAATCGTGAGAACATGCTGATGTCAAGTTAATAAGTAGATTTTAGATTTCTATGAGCACATTTACCGTAGAAGACACTTTTTTCCCATTGTACTACGCAGCTCTGTTGGCAGGAAGGTGTTGACAGCCCTTACGTAAGCCATAAGCTCGACTAACGACCCTCGACGAGAGTCCGCTACAAGCCTGAACATGACTATTTAGGTGATAGTTCACACGGTCTATAGTAGTTAAGGGCTAGTTTCTCATCCTGTCTCTCAGAAATAGAACAGCAGAAACGATAAAACACATACAACAGAGTTTACACAATTACGCACATAGCATTCATTCTAGTAGTGGCTATGATAAGCACCAGAAAGGGCGTATACACGATGAGCAGAATCCATGAAGCGGGGACATTGCATTGAGAAATAACGCCGACAGTGAGTAACTGCAAATGACTATTCACAATAACTTAGGATAGGCACTTCTTTCCAGAATTACATTGCTGGCCAATGAGATTGTAACACGAGGAAAGATACCAAACAACAAAACTTTACTTATCGTGCGAGTACAGCATAGTTCTAAGAATATACCCTGACGGGGAAAAAATCGCAACACCAAGGAGTTTTGGGCTGTAAACGAAAGGTGGTAGGCGTGTTCTACATTTGAAAGATGACGCCTGTCCAAATTTCACGCCAGTCGCATAAGCGTGGCGCTAGTAGCGCCAATAGGAGGGTGCAAGTCAGGTTTGCTTTAGGTACACTCTGTAACGGTCGTGAGCGGTACTTACCTTTGAGACTGAACGTGGTGAGCTGATGTTAGCCAATAATATCTTACGACGAAAGCGCCATTATCAACACCGCACTGAGTTTGAACGAGGTCGTGAAGTCGTGTAATAGGGCTACGAGAAGCTAAATGTTCCTTCTACCTTGTTTCAGAAAGATTTGTCAGGAATGTAGTCACTGTACATGATTCCTGGCAGCAGTGGTCACGGGAATGTACAGTCGCAAGAAGACTGAGCAGCGGACAGACACGTGGCATGACCGACAAGGAGGACCATCGTGTTCGGCGTATGACTCTGGCGCATCGTACTGCATCTGCAGCAACAATTCTAACACCTGTTGGCACCACAATGACACAACGAACTATTACAAATCGGTTACTTCGAGGATAGCTCCTAGCCAGACGTTCTGTATCGAGCATTCAACTGACCCCAAACCTCCACCATTTGTGACTTCAGTGGGGACAACAGAGAGCTGACTGGAAGTCAGGTTGGAGGACTGTTGTGTTTTCTGATGTAAGTTGGTTCTGCGTCGGTGCCAGTGATGGCCACGTGTTGGTTAGAAGATCAGTATAACGCCTGCAACCAACCTGTCTGTGCGCTAGATACAATGGCCCACCACGTGGAGTTATGGTCTGGAATGCGATGTCTTATGACAGCAGGGACACTCTCGTATTTATCCACGTACCCTGACTGCAAACTGGTAAGTCACTCGGGTGATTCGTCCTGTTGTGCTGCCATTCGTGAACAGCATGCCAGGGGGTGATTTTCAACACATAGCCACGTACCACTGTTGTACACCATCACGCTCTACAGAGTGTCGACATGTTGCCTTGGCCTGCTCGATCACCAGACATGTCTCCATCGAACATCAAGGGCCATCATCGCACAGCAACCCCAGCGTCATCCACAAACAGCATTGACAGTCCCTGTACTGACCGAGCAAGTGCAGAAGTCATGGAATTGCATCCCGAAACTAACATCCGGCATCTGTACAACGCAATGCAAGCACGTTTGCATGCTTGCATTCAAATTTCTGGCGGCTACACTGGTTATTAATGTAATCAGTAGATCTATGAAAATACACTGACGGGGAAAAAATCTTTAATCTCTCACTTACATTAACGTATGATCCTGCAATGTTAATCATTTAAATATGTTACCTATTACCGATATTTCATAACTCTATGTTAATCATTTTTTGGTGCTGAGATTTTTTTCCGTTAGTGTATTTTGTGCAGTTGTGGAGAAACACTAATTCCTCTCTCTCTCTCTCTCTCTCTCTCTCTCTCTCTCTCTCTCTCTCTCTCTCTCTCTACCCCCCCCCCCTCCCTGCCTCCCTCCCTCCCGCCCTCTCTGTTTGTCTCTACGTCGCTTCCATGGTGTTGGAATTTAACTGGCCATCAGTGTAGTTAAACTATCGCTGATGCGATTTATAGCGATTAAATGAAATAAAGTTAGTGCAGTCTTCAAGGTCTTCAAAATGTTCAAATGTGTGTGAATTGCTAAGGGACCAAACTGCTAAGGTCATCTGTCCCTAGTCTTACACAGTACTTAAACTAACTTAGATTAACTTACTCTAAGGACAACACAACACCCATGCCCGAGGGAGGACTCGAACCTCCGACGGGGGCAGCCACACGAACCATGGGAAGGCTCCCTAGACCCCGCTGCTACGCAGCGCGGCTCGATTTCTTCTTCAATGTTCAACGTTGCATATTTATCTGACTAACAGTTTACTTTTGGAACCACTCACGTTGTTGTAAAGTGTAGTCTGTCGTGACATATCCTGATAGAGTACACATCTGACCCATATGGAAAACTGAGGTCCCATCCTTTGTTTCGTAGGTAATTGTATTTCCGACTGCCGTATCTAGTTCATGACTCCCACGTTACAACATTTGTACAATAGATCTCTCTTATCTTACCGGATTAACAACTCTGAGAGAAGGAATGTATGAAAGTATTTATAAGGCTTCCTCACCGCATTCCAAAATATGCAAGTATGTTATAATTATCTAAGTGGTTTAATGAAAGACGTGTTGCCTTGCGTAGGGTGTGGCACTGTGACAGGAAATGAAATTTTTAATTCTGTATCCTGCAGTAAGTGGAATATAAACAGTTTTTGGTGGTATGTACATACTGCCACTTGTTTAGGACTCCCAATCACAACCGATAAAAACGGAACCCTTGTAGGATAACTTTTGTTGACCGTTCGTCTCTCTGTCTGCCTGTCGGACCTTAGAAAGTCCTTTTGTCAGGAATGGATAGACACATCAGATTGAAATTTATGCTTGCGGAGTAGAAAACGTAAGCTTCTAAGCCATTGCAGTCAAGATACAGCAATTTTTGTCACATATTTTGATCGAAACTCACTCATCAAAACTTATAGGGTACTTCCCGTTGAACTAGAATCATGAAATTTGGCAAGAAGCAAGATTTCAAACTACGAGTGAAGAGAAAACACAGACAGTTCGTTATTAGTAATAGTATCACTCCGAAAAGTATCTCTTCTCTCATTTGACTTCCAGTTAAAACATTCTCGAATCTCTTGAAATTCCCAGGACTGATAAATTGCCAGTATCAATGTCAATAACAAGAAGAAATCGTCGAAATTCTCAATTATTGGGATGGATAAACTATGTATATACGTAATTAAGTTGGTATGGAGCCTTCAGGGCGCGAATCCTGCTCGCAACAGGCCATTTTATTTTCTTCGTTATGACAGTTGCGATTCATAGCCGCTCGAGGTAAATTATAGTTCATGAGTAGGGTAAGGTGGTAAAATTGCGATCATTTCGGACAAATGTTATTATAACCAGAAATATATTGAGAAAAGAAATAATTTTAATTATGGCACTTGTTCTTGGATTTTAATGAATATGTGACACATATATTAGACAATTACAAATGTTGGTATAAATACAAAAAAAGGTTACAGAATTGAGAAAATCGATCGAAAATGAACCACACTAAGGTACAATTGTGATCACTTCCTGGTACAATTTTGATCACTGACATCTTCCACATTAAAAGCACTTTTTCCGTTGGGCACCAACGCACACTTCGTGGTACCAAAAATTGCATTTTTGGCAGCAAATCCAGTCACCCTTCGCTACTGATTCTGCACCATAATAATTCAATAAATAAAATCCACAATTATTCTCATTGTTTTCTGGCGATTTGAAGCTTGGTACACTTCTTTCATTACTCCTCACAGACGTACATTTGCTTTTATTGTGCTTGTTGCATTTGTTCATTGCTTTCCTTATGCCCCGTTGAAAAAGTTTTCTCTTGCTGCGGAGGTTTTCCAGATTTTTTTTTCTTTATTGTGATTTTGATCACCTTACACAAGGTGGGCTGTCAGCAGCAGAATATGCCGCTCTTCAACCTTTAGTTTTACAATAAGTAAAACATAGAGGTGGCACAGAGAATACAATCAAAACGGCGGGCAAAAAATGTAGACACTGAAAAACAAAAAACATGGAGCCGTTCACACTGGACGAGAAACATCACTAACACTAGTTGACACGGCGCACATAACACGGACGATGGCGACGGTACACGTGAACAGTGGTGGCATGACGGCGAACAAACACTAAACACAAATGAAGGCACACACACACGAGACACTGATGGCGATGATCACTGCCGCGCGAATGTTCACTGAACGTGTGCGAGTCCGGGGACCTGCCAGGAGAGGAGGAGGGGGAAGGGGAGTGGGAGAGGGGAGAGCAGGGATGCCAAGGGCAGGGGAGATGGGGGGAGGGAGGAGGGGGGAGGAGAAGCCTGGGGGAAGAGGGGTGGAGGGAGGGGATGGGGGAAAAGGAAAGAGAAGGGAAGAGAAGGGAGGGAGGGTGCCTGAAGGAAAGCACACGGGAAGTGGGGTGGGGCAGGATCAAAGTTGATGGGAGGGGTAGATGGAGGGGAGGAGGACATCATCAGGGAGGGGGAGCTGGCGGAAGCCACCTTGGGAGAAGGTAAGGAGATAGGAGATATGGAGACCGGGTGTGACGCGGCAGCGGGCGGGGGTGGGAGAAGATGGGTGAGACAAGCAGATGAGGAGTATCGAGTTTGTGGGTGTACAGGATCCATATCCTCTCAAGGAAAAGGAGGAGGTGGGGAAGGGGATGAGATCATACAGGATCCGCGTGGGGGAGGGGAAACGGATGCGATAGGTGAGGCGGAGAGCATGGCGTTCAAGGATTTGTAGGGATTTATAGAAGGTAGGGGGGCAGAGACCTAGGCCGAATGGGCGTAACAAAGGATAGGGCTGATGAGGGATTTATAGGTGTGGAGGATGGTGGAGGGGTCCAGACCCCACGTACGGCCGGAAAGGAGCTTGAGGAGATGGAGTCGGGAGCATGCCTTGGCTTGGTTTGTCTGGAGATGGGGAGTCCAGGAGAGGCGACGGTCGAGGGTGACGCCAAGGTACTTAAGGGTGGGAGTGAGGGCGATAGGACGGCCATAGATGGTGAGATAGAAATCAAGGAGGCGGAAGGAAGGGGTGGTTTTGCCTACAATGATCACCTGGTTTTGGAGGGATTGACCTTGAGCAACCACTGGTTGCACCAAGCGGTGAACCGGTCAAGATGGGACTGGAGAAGTTGATGGGAGCGCTGCAGTATGGGGGCAAGGGCAAGGAAGGCGGTGTCATCGGCAAACTGGAGAAGGTGGACGGGGGGTGACGGCGGCGGCATGTCCGCCGTGTACAAAAGGTACAGAAGGGGGGAGAGGACGGAGCCTTGGGGCACACTGGCGGAGGGGAAAAAGGTGTAGGAATCCGTGTTATGGATGGTGACGTAGGAAGGACGGTGGGAGAGAAAGGAACCGATCAGACGGACGTAGTTAATGGGAAGGGTGAAGGTTTGGAGCTTGAAGAGGAGACTGGAATGCCATACGCAGTCATAAGCACGTTCGAGGTCCAGGGAGACGAAGATTGCGGAGCGACGGGAATTAAGCTGTTCGAGACGGGAAGGAGGTGGTGCTGGCGGAGATGCTGGTAGATGCGTCGGGTGAGGATAGATTTCAAGACCTTGCTGAAGACCGAGGTAAGGCTGACGGGACGGTAGGAGGAGATGGCGGACGGCGGTTTGCCAGGTTTAAGGAACATCAGGATACGGGAGGGTTTCCACAGGTCGGGGTAGTAACCAGTGGACAGGACTAGTGTAGAGCCTGGCCAGAGTGGAGAGGAAAGAGACAGGAGCTTCACGAAGGTGACGGTAGGTGACACGATCGTGACCAGGAATGGTGTTGCGTTTTGTGCGGAGGGTAGCAATGAGATCCTGTGTAGTGATAGGGGCATTGAGTTCTGTGTGTGCAATGTTGTCCAAATTCTGGAAACCAGGTGCGAGGGGAGGGATAGAGGTGTCAGTTCGATCGCGGACATCCGGGAAGAGAGAGTAATCGAACTGGGGATCATCGGGGACGGAAAACACATCGGAGAGGTAGGAGGCAAAGTGATTGGCCTTACCAAGGGTGTCAGGGAAGGGGTGATCGTCATGGAGAAGAGTTTTCCAGATTTTCATCTGAAGTGAGTCTAACTGATGTCTGTGTTTTCCTCTTCCGAGAAGATAATTTTTTCTCTGGACTTGGCAAAATGTCCTTGACAGCATCGTGCTGAGAAATGGTACTGGAGTCTGGCGTTACGGATTTGCCTTGTTTTTCAGTTACGACTTTTGAAGATAAGGGTTCTTCTGCCATAATGCTGTTAGCAGCTTGACTGGTGGAGATCGAAGGAACAGGAGCCTCGAATGACGTTGAAGGTACAAATTTCTCCTCGGGAACAATGTCTTTGCAAAAGGGCATTACTCCTGTACATTGGAACCCTTTGACTGCGCACCCAACGGTCGCAGTTTTGCTCCTGGCATCACAAAAAATAGTAAAGAATCGTTGTTTTGTAATGTTTTCGTTGGGATTGCGCTGAATCCAGTCAGTTGCATTTCTGTGATACTGAGCCCTTAGGGACTTGAAGAAAGTTCTATCTAATGGTTGCAGTACATGTGTACTGTGCGGAGGCAATCCCAAAAGTTCTATCCCATTTTCCCGACAATATTCTACTGCATCTAAGCTGGTATGGCTGCCATGGTTGTCCATAATAAGAAGTGTAATAGGGCTAACCATTGTTTTGTATTTCTTGAAGTGTCGAAGCCAGACCATGAACAATTCTTCATTAATGTACCCTGATTCACTGATCTACGTAATGGAACCTGGAGGTAAGCCATCTTGGAATTCAGGGCGTTTACCATTGGTGGTAAATACGAACCACTTGCATTCACTATGCAGCAACAGTCATATTTTGTCCTCTTTCCACGTTTGTTAGTGAATCAACTTCTCGCTTTCTTTTACGACTTACTATTTTTGTGGGTCTGTTGTTAAGAGGAAAGCCGGATTCATCCATTTTATAAATACACTCTCGTTTGACGAACAAATCATATTCCTTTAAGATATCTTCTAAATTCTGAAAATATTTACTTACTTGTGCTTTATTTAAGTCTTCAGCTCTAGCTCGTGAAAGACCTTCGGGCTTCTCAGGCTAAGGTGAGTGTGTCTCTTAACGAATTCTATAAACCAGTCGATTCCAGCAGCTTTGCTTTCTAAGTTCCATGGATGTTTCAAATTATTTTTCTCAGCTAACCGAAATGCAGCTTTTTTAATCTGGAATGGCGGCAGACCCAATACTCGCTGTTCGAGAAATGAAGCTCTCTGGACCAAAGCATCTTCCATTTCAGAACTGAGTTCCGTTGGATGACCAATTCTTTTTTCTATAGGACTAGTTGGAGATAATCCAGGTTGCATTTTAATTTTAATTTGCACTTTACCATGTAAAGTGCTGAAAGGAGTGTCATATAATTCTGAAGCAGCTCGAAGGCTCCAATGTCCACTCACCACACTCTTTATTGCCTCATCTAATGCAGCTGGACTCGATTTATTGTAGATTATCTTTCCTGCTCATTTTCGTGGCATCTAGAAAATATGAGGTGGCTTTAAAAAAATCGCGTAGGAATTGCAATAATTGTGTATAATATGTCTATGGTAACCAATCATGACGGTATAAACTAGAAAACTGCATTAATCGAAATTGTACTAGGGTATCGAAATTGTACCTTTTTTCTGATGGAAAATGTACTATTGGCGTGAGTAAAATCACGAGTAAATAGTAGTGAATTGTGTGAAGAGATGGCAGCACATGTCACAGAGGCTTTCTCTGCAGGTGCCTCAGAACACGCCAGAACGGAAAACAAGTTTTTAACCTCACTAATACAGAATTTGCAAGCGCGTGGAAACTAGAAACTTTATAAGGCGCGTTAGACTAAGTAGCTTCACTTATCTCTTAAAAGGAAATAAAAATTATATCTCCGTAGCAGAAAGTGGCAATTGTACCCATATCGAAATTGTACCACCTTACCCTATTGAGGGGACCGACGACCTCAGATGTTAAGTCCCATAGTGCTCAGAGCCATTTGAACCATTTTTTTTTACCCTATTGACAAACGGGATTTTTTTCCCCTCCTATACGATATTCCGTACTCGTTCCATAGAACTTGCATCAGGTAGCCTGGAATGGAAGTGAAACTTGGACGACAACAAGGAGTGAGTAGTGGTTTATGAAATGTGGTACTATAGGAATGCTGGCGATTAATTGGTAGATCGGATAACTAATAAGGAGGTACTGAATCAAACTGAAGACAAAAGAAATTTCTGTTACAAACTGACTAAAAGTAGGGGACGCGTCCTGATGCATCAGTGAATTGGCACTTCGGTAACGGAAGTGAGGGGGTGGAGGATGAGGTTAACATACGAGAGCAACACCAAGGAGATATTTGCACAGGACAGACTAGCGAAAAGAGTTGCATCAAACCAGGGTCTATCGACGGACTAGCCGCACGTACAGGGCTCTGCAGAGACTACCTGAATATTTCTGCTGCTGGTTAGAGTACAGTTTTATATAACTTACAAAAGAGGTGTTGTAGGTCTCAGCAAGTTGCTAGTAAACTGCAGTTCCGTTGCTATTTAAAGCCATATTGCCATTTAGCTAACCGCGGCTGTTTCAAAAATATCAAAGGGTTTTCAGAGGCCTCTACAAGTCACAACATTTTTGTTGACTTACTTACTGTCTCTAATAATGCAACATGTTCTTGCTATTAATAATGTAAGGAAATCAACAAAAATGTTATTGTAGCGGTCTCTTAAAAACATTTTCGTACTTGTTTAGCTGATTTCAGCCAGGCACGATCATCCACAATACATTATATCCGTGAGCGTAGGTTTACACTTGTATAGCATTTAATCATCATTCACTATAAGATGACTCTTGCAATGGTGTCTTACAGGAATGGCTGTGTCGATTGAAATCTAATTGGTTCGATAGGTGCTGACAACGTTTTCGGCGCAGCCTAGTCAGATCAATCTTAGCCAACAGACGACACTGCGTCCACTGCATCTACGTGCTCATAAAGGATGTTACTGTAATGATTTCCATCCCTGCCTTGGACTGCAATTATTGCTTATTTTCCACTACTGGCCAACTGCGAAGAAAGACTGGGTCACAGTGATGTCAGTGTACTAGTACATAGGAGTGTGAATCAGAAAAAAACGGAATGTCGATCCGAAATCGTTTACCTATTTCTGACTATTCTCGGAACAGTAACTCCCGCCAGCCACTGCTCAAGAATTTTCTTAAAGTGAACAATTAATTCGTCATCCAAGTCTGTACCACATGAGTGCATCCTGTGCTGATGTGTCTACTGATTACCGTTAAAAATCATGTTTCACAACAAAATATTTTAAAACCTGAAGGTGACAGCATAATCTGTTGAAACTGAGTGTCTTAATTAAAAATATTTTATGAAATACTGGCTGTTGAATAGTTTTTAACAATCAAACAGATCGCCCTCAAAATGAGAAAATTAGCTGATTACTCTATCGTACGAACAGTGACTGAACAAAAATATGTGGGCCTCTATTAACGGGGCATGGCCAGCATTCGCTTTTATGAAGTCTTGGACTTTCAGTGAGGTTTCAGAACGGCTATGAAGGAATGGCAGCCCTGGCTTCCTCAACAGCCGAAACGGATAAGGTAGTGCTGTCGGACGCTCGGGTTTAGAGCGAAGTCGATGTTCTAATCCATCCCAAAGACATTACATTGGGTTCAGTTCGTAACTCTGGACAGGCCAGTACGTTTCCAGAATGTTATATATTGTCCACAAATCAATGGCTCACAGAACCTGCGTTATGACAAGGCACACTGTCATGCTGATACAGTCATCCTCTCCAACTGTTCCTCTGTTGTATGCAGTACACAATGCTGTAAAATGTGTTCCTACCCTTCCACATTTACATTTTCCTTAAGAGCAAAAGGGCGACCACACCACAACCACGAAAAACGCAATGCACATAATAAAAGGTAACGTTCTCCTTAGCCAAACCCAAACCTTTCCATCGACGTTCCACACGTTTTATCGTGCTCCATACTCCAAATCGGTCCCGGCGGAGGTTCGAGTCCTCCCTCGGGCATGGGTGTGTGTGTTTGTCTTTAGGATAATTTAGGTTAAGTAGTGTGTAAGCTTAGGGGCTGATGACCTTAGCAGTTAAGCCCCATAAGATTTCAGACGCATTTGACATACTACAAATCCCTTGTTTCCAGTCAGCTGCTGTCCAGCCACGAACTTCACACCACCTCAATTGCAGCTTATTATTGACTACGGAGATGTGTGTCTTGTGAGGAGCTGCTCGATCATTCTGTCGCATTTTTTTTTTCTCTCCCTTATCGCAGCAGTCGTAATAGATGGACTGTTGGTAGCACTTTGGACCTCACGCGTGATTCCTTTACCTGGTTTCATAAGTTCTATTACCACTAACCTCCGCGATGTCGATCGCTCCTTTCTCTAAGTATAAGTGGTCTGCCGGGCCTTCGTTTAACTGTGGTTGTTCCTGCCTTTTTCCAATTCAGTCACATCGCCAACAGTCGACTTAGAGTCTTAGGAGGCTTGAAATGACTCAGGCGACATCCCTTGACTAGTCCCCGTCCCAAGTCAATGGGCTCTCCTGACTGACCTATTCTGCTGTTATTACTTTTGTACTGACAACACAGTACTCTCCACCTCCTTATATACTGGCGGGTCCTGTCTTGTGACATCTAGTGGTCAATTCTGCTTTACACAGGATGGTATAAATTAGATAGTGTAGTAGAAACTTTAGAGAGTACGAAGGGCGTTCAGTAAGTAATGCAACAAATCTTTTTCTTGGCCAGTTTGGGTTGAAAAAATGCGGAATCTGTTGTGGTACATAGTGGAATATTCCCACATCGTGTAATATTCCCGCTTCAGCCCCATATAGTTTCATGAAGTCCAGACAGAAGGTGGTGCTACACGTAGCCTTCAAAATGGCGGCTATAATAAGGGTGCGCTGCAAGCAGAGAGCTATCATTGAGTTTCTTTTGGCGTAACACCAGAGCATCGCAGATATCCATAGGAACTTGTAGAATATATACGACAACCTGGTTTTGAACAAAAGCACGGTGAGTCGTTGGGCGAAGCGTCTGTTATCATCGCAACAAGATCTCGCAAATCTGTCCCATCTCTCGCGTGCCGGTCTGCCGCACACGGCTGTGACTCCTGCGATGTTGGAATGTGCGGACACACTCAGTCGGGGTGGTTTATGGATCACAATAAAACACCTCGCTGCACAACTGGACGTCTCTGTTGATAGTGCTGACACAATTGTCTAGCAGTTGGGGGCACTGAAAGGTGTGTAACCACCCGGATACCTCGCCGTCTAACAGAAGACCATAAAGAGCAACGATAGACCATCTGTGTAGAACAGTTTGTGCGTTACGAAACTGGTCGTGATAGTTTTTGTCGAACATCGTAACGGGCGATAAAACATGGGGTAATCACTCCGAACCGAAAACAAAATGGCAATCCATGGAGTGCGTCACTGCACTTCTCCTGCGAAGAAAAGGTTCAAAGCCGCATCCTCAGTCGGTAAAATCCGAGCGACGGTCTTCTGCGACTCTGAAGGGATTATTCCGTTTGATGCCATTCACCATGGTATAACGGTCAACTCCGAAGCCTATCGTGGTACCTGTGGTGTCACCGCCAGACACCACACTTGCTAGGTGGTAGCCATTAAATTGGCCGCGGTCCATTAGTATACGTCGGACCCGCGTGTCGCCACTGTCAGTGATCGCAGACCGAGCGCCACCATACGGCAGGTCTAGAGAGACGTACTAGCACTCGCCCCAGTTGTACAGCCGACTTTGCAAGGGAAGGTTCACTGACAACTACGCTCTCATTTGCCGAGACGATAGTTAGCATAGCCTTCAGCTACGTCATTTGCTACGACCTAGCAAGGCGCCGTATTCAATTGATATTTATTATGTGAAGCATGTATCATCAAGAGCGATGTTCTACAATGGTGGATTAAAGTTAAGTATTACATCATCTACGTACTTTATTTGCAATTCTCAAGATATTGTCCTGTTCCAGACCTCACGCCAGTCAGCGTGTAATTAAACGCTTGCATTTCGGCCTCCTCTAGAAACACAGTGTTGGCTCTTCTGCCAACACTACAGTACCCTCAACAATCTGAAGAGACGACTCCCGCGTGTTCGTTGCCGCAAATATGTAATCGAACTTCTCCTTTTCCATGAGAACGCAGGCCTCACAAAAGTCTGTGCATTCGAGAGGTGTCACAAATTTAACTGGTATGTTCTTCCTCGTCCACACTACAGCCTGGTACTGGCATCTGCCGAGTTCCATCTGTTTGGCCCACTGAAGGATGGGCTCGGCGGGTGGCAGTACATGGATGATAGAGAGGTTAGTGATGCAGCAAGATGTTGACTCCAACGTCGACCAGTAAAGTGGTACAATGCGGGCATACAGGTTCTCCCGGTAAGATGGCGTATGGCCGTTACATTGAACGGTGATTATGTTGAAAAACAGTGTTACGTAGCCAAAAGAGTGGGAAATAATACGATGTACTATAATCCTGAGTAAAGCCAACATGATTTTAGAAAAAAAATATGTGTTGCATTTCTTATTGAACACCCTCGTAAGTCACGCATGTCGTCCTGCACAAAGATCCTTGCGAAAAAAGACCGAAGGATTGTTAAAAGAGGGTACACGCTCCGTACTGGCTGCAGACAGTTCTAACAAGTGCAGTTAACAAGTGCATCAGAAGGTGGAAGTGCAAAGTGTCGGCAACTGTAGATGCACTCCCGAGTTGAAGAGGCGCATCTATAAAGTAAGATTGCTTGGCATCGTGGAAGGTACAAAACACAATTTAAATAATTATTGAAAAACATACAGGAACTGTTGAGCTATATTTCAACATATTCGCCAAAAGAATTCAGTCATATGCCATACTGTGGGACCAACGTTTGAATCCCTGCTTGAATAAAGTCTGCCGCCTGGGACTGGAAGCGCTGTGCTACAACCATCTCTGCCCCTCTGTCAGTGTGAAAACGCAGAATATAACCGGACACTAATTTATTTACACTCCAGCGACGGTTCAATCCCGTCTCCGGCCATCCTGATTTAGGTTTTCCGTGATTTCCCAAAATCGTTTCAGGCAAATGCCGGGATGGTTCCTTTGAATGGGCACGGCCGATTTCCTTCCCAATCCTTCCCTAACCCGAGCTTGCGCTCCGTCTCTAATGACCTCGTTGTCGACGGGACGTTAAACACTAACCACCACCACCACCACCATTTACACTCCAGATAGGGTAGGAATCGCTGGGAGCGAGTTCTGAGCTGTAGGTTGGATAATTAAACATCTCCGAACGATTGCAGAAGGTCGGCTCTGTGTGTCGAGCAGTGAGTGTCAGCAAGACAACATCGGCACTATGCATTCAGTGCTGCCTGTTCTGTAGGGCCTGTCACAATTTTCACATCGTTTTGCAGTAAGGTTCAGCAATCAACGTCTCATCTCTGGTTAGAAATAGGAGAAGAAGAACTCACCGTTTATGCCATCACTGAATACGGCATCTTCCACGCCGGCACAGTGTTTTTCGTCTTGCACTGAGAGCCTCTGTGACGGCATTCGACTGCTGCTCGGTTTCAAGGGTACT
Organism: Schistocerca piceifrons; assembly: GCF_021461385.2. Classification (NCBI taxonomy): domain Eukaryota; kingdom Metazoa; phylum Arthropoda; class Insecta; order Orthoptera; family Acrididae; genus Schistocerca; species Schistocerca piceifrons. Next base: position 431,152,553 of record NC_060142.1, read on the forward strand.
GTGTGCAACCCACATTTCATAACCTTTGATGATCCGGCCCACAAACTCGTGGCAGTCATCATGACACAGCTGCAGAGAAATCAAAGCTGCCCCCCGTGCGCTTTGTGTTTTGAAGTCAGTTGCTTCTGCACGCACCTGCCACACAATTTCCGAAACGACAGGTGCTCCGTGACGGTTTCATACAACGAGGACCGACTCATCTCAAGGAACTGACAACTCAGTTCGTTATTGTGAAGCGACGATTCTCTGCAATGTGTTCCTCCATAAGCTCCACAAGGTTGCCTGCAGCGCTTGATGACCTCTTGCTGCGTCCCTCTTAATGAATATTTTGGCGACTTGCTGAAAAGTCCAATCTATTCACTCATGGCGTTAGGCCATAGAACCGGCACCGATGACGATGAATTTCAATCGGCGTTATCTTCTTTGGATTCAAAAATATTCATCGACCTCACTTCACACATGGCGATAGATAAAAAAGAAAAAAAAAATTCAACCGCTGTTACAAGGCTACTGTGGACCATCGGGAAGTTCAGTTACAGCGTGAGACCTGCCCTGTCATTACTCTCTCACGTTCAAGCAGTCGCTTCGCGCAATATACACTGAGATGACGTAAGTCATGGGACACCTCCTAATGAAGTGTCGGATATCATGTTGCCCGGCGTAGCAGAGAAACTCGACCTGTCATGGACTCAACAAGTAGTTGCAAGTCTCCTGCAGAAATATTGAACCATTCTGCCTCTATAGTCCCACGTAATTGCGAAAGTGTTGCCGTTGCAGGATTTTACACTAAAACTGACCTCTCGATTATTCATGTCAGGCTATATGCGTGGCCATGCCATTCGCTCGAACTGTCCAGAATGTTCTTCAAACCAATGGCGAACAACTGCGACACAGTGACGTGGTACACTGTCATCCATAAAAATTCTATCGTTGTTTGGGAATATGATGTTCATGAACGGCTAATAATGGTCTCCAAGTCGCCGAACGTCCAGAAAACCCAGTCGATTTCATCTAAGCGCATCCCACATCATTATGAAGCCACTACCAGCTTCCACTTGCGTCCATGGCTTCGTAGCGTCTGTCCCAGTCTCGAACCTTCTCATGAGCTCTTACCAACTGAAGTAGGGGCCCATCTGACCTGACCACGGTTTTCCAGTAGTCTATGATCCAAACGATATGGTTACGAGCCCACGAGAGGCGTTGCAGATGATGTCATGCCATTAGCAAAAGGCACTCGCTTCGGTTGTCTGGTGCCATAGCTATTAATCCCAAATTTCGCCACCCAGTAAGTCCCACATTGATTTCTGGAGTTTCTTCACGCAGTGTTGTTTGTTAGCACTGACAACTTTACGCAAACGCCGATGTTCTCTGTCGTTAAGTGAAGGCCGTTGGTAACTGCATTGTCCTTAATGACAGGTAATACCTGGAATGTGGCATTATCGGCACACTCTTGACATTGCCGAATGTCTCATGCGTGTAGCACCAACTACCAGTCGGCACTCAAAGTCTGTTAATTCCCGACGTGCTACCATACTCACGTCGGAAACCTCTTCACATGGATCACCTGAGTAAAATGGAGAGTTCCACCGATGCACTGCCCATTTATATACTGCTGGCCATTAAAATCTCTACACCAAGAAGAAATGCAGATGATAAACGGGTATTCATTCGACAAATATATTATACTAGAACTGACATGTGATTACATGTTCACTCAATTTGGATGCATAGATCCTGAGAAATCAGCACCCAGAACAACCACCTCTGGTCATAATAACGGCCTTGATACGCCTGGGCATTGAGTCAAACAGAGCTTGGATGGCGTGTACAGGTACAGCTGCCCATGCAGCTTCAATATGATACCAGAGCTCATCAAGAGTAGTGACTGGCGTATTGTGACGAGCCAGTTTCTCGTCCACCATTGACCAGACGTTTTCAGTTGGTGTGAGATCTGGAGAATGTGCTGGCTAGGGCAGCAGTCGAACATTTTCCGTATCCAGAAAGGCATGAAGAGGACCTGCAACATGCGGTCGTGCATTATCCTGCTGAAATGTAGGGTTTCGCAGGGATCGAATGAAGGGTAGAGCCACTGGTCGTAACACTTCTGAAATGTAGCGTCCACTGTTCAAAGTTCCGTCAATGCGAACAAGAGGTGATCGAGACGTGTAACCAATGGCACCCCATACCATCAGGCCGGGCGATACGTCAGAATGGCGATGACGAATACACGCCTCCAATGTGCGTTCACCACGATGTCGCCAAACACGGATGCGACCATCATGATGCTGTAAACAGAACCTGGATTCATCCGAAAAAATGACGTTTTGCCATTCGTGCACCCAGGTTCGTCGTTGAGTACACCATCGCAGACACTTCTGTCTGTGATGCAGCGTCAAGGGTAACCGCAGCCATGGTCTCCGAACTGATAGCCCATGCTGCTGCAAAGGTCGTCGAACTGTTCGTGCAGGTGGTTGTTGTCTTGCAAACGTCCCCATCTGTTGACTCAGGGATCGAGACGTGGCTACACGATCCGTTACAGCCATGTGGATAAGATGCCTGTCATCTCGACTGCTACTGATACGAGGCCGTTGGGATCCAGCACGGCGTTCCATTTTACCCTCCCGAACCCACCGACTCCATATTCTGCTAACAGGCATTGGATCTCGACCAACGTGAGTAGCAATCTCGCGATACGATAAACAGCAATCGCGATAGGCTACAATCCGACCTTTATGAAAGTTGGAAACGTGATGGTACGCACTCCTCCTCCTTACACGAGGCATCACAACAACGTTTCACCAGGCAACGCTAGTCAACTACTGTTTGTGTATGAGAAATCGGTAAGAAACTTTCCTGATGTCAGCACGGTGTAGGTGTCGCCACGGGCGCCAACCTTGTGTGAATGCTCTGAAAAGCTAATCGTTTGCGTATCACAGCTTCTTCTTCCTATCGGTTAAACTTCGCGTCAGTAGCACGTCATCTTCGTGGTGTAGCAATTTTAATGGCCAGTAGTGTGCATACGCGGCACTACTGCCCTCTGGTTAAGTATCTATCGCTATCCCAAACTTCTGTCACTTCAGTGTATGGTTCGCTAACAGTGGGAAACTTAGCTTATGGACGCATCTCGTACGATGCTTGTGTTGAAAACATCTAAATTGCACACACCCTCACTGTGAAATTATATCGATGTATGGTGATGGTAAGTTCCTGTGGGACCAAACTGCTGAGGTCATTGGCCCACAGGCTTACATACTACTTAATATAAGTTAAACCAACTTCTGCTAAGGACAACACACGCACCCATCCCCGAGGGAGGACTCGAACATCCAACGAGGGGAGCCAGGCGAACCGTGGCAAGGCGCCTGAGACCACGCGTCTACCTCGCGCAGCTATATCGATATATGAACCAAGTGAGATGTCACGTCCAGCCGTAGTGGAAAGGTATCAACAGTTTGACAAGGCGGCCCTGACGTGGGTGATTCTGATGGGGAAGTCGAGTTTGCGTGATGCGTTTCCCATATTCACGGCAAACTTGAAGAACATCTGGGGGAAAGAAATTTTTCAGCGATGAGGACGTTCGCAGAGCTGTTCTCGAATAGTACCTTCTCAAGGAGTGTATTTCTATCGTCGAGGAATTTAACGACTGGTAGAACGTTCCGACTGCTGTTTACAGACACTTAGTGACCATAATGAAAAATAGTGACATGCATGTGCCACATTGAAGTGTAAGACAGAACAAAATACAAGATAGTCGGCTAGCTACAATAATGTTTAACAATGTGGAAGATAGTCGCTAATAGTGATCCAGAAAGTGTAGGCTAAATTTCTTCTGTTTCCGCCTTTGATCAGTCTTTTGGTCCTTAGACTACCCGTTTCGGTCAACGATGGCCAACTTCACATCTGCAGCGAAATACGGGAAAACCAAATACAACAAATGGACAGAATAATCCTAAAACAACGCTGTACCTAATGCCTACTTTTCTTTCTTTGACAGTGTTCTACATAAATCACATAACGTCTCTCTTAGGTATATGTTGCCTTGTCTTTATCTAGTATAGAGTGCATTACATATTTGCTTAATTTTTATACGTTGATCGTATTACTCTCGTGGTTGTTTGTCCCTACTCTGTTTATGTACTACAATTTATTAACGAGGTCCTTTTATTAAGTGACTGGTGCAATTTTTTATTATTCCTCTCTTGGAACGGACCGTCGGAGGGTACGAGAGACACTCTAGCGATTAAGTTACTCCCACTTCTCGCCTATGTGGCATTCTGGCGGCTACGCCAACAAAGAGCACTGAACTTACTCCAGTCTCTCATTTCATCCATTTGGCTTCTTTCCGTAGTTAATTTATCAGTTTTATATTAGTTTGTTGGTTCTTTAAACTTGTTCTTATGTATGTTATTATTTTTATCAATAATAACCACTAGAGGGTCTCAGAGTCGCATGTTGTCACTTAATCATTTCTTTTTTAACATTTTTAAATTTAATCTTATTCATTTTTTAATTTATTAAATTTTATGACTGTAATAACTTGTACACTGGATAAGCCCGCAAGAGATTTTTCCTATTGTATTCTTCATTCTATTGCATTCTGTACAATTTTATAATTCCTGAATATGAGTATACTTACAGATGCGACATCTAAAGGACATACGACACAAACATATTCTGTGGCTGGTTTACCGTTTGTTAACAGTAGGGCTGTTAGCAGTATGTCTCCATCGGCACTGTTGCCTATTTTACCCATATTTTAAATATGTAATATGTGCCGCACGGGTTAGCCGTGCGGTCTAGGGTGTCTTGCCATCACGGTTCATGCCCCTTGCCCCACCTCCTCCCCACCGCGGAGGTTCGAGTCCTCCATCGGGCATGGTGTGTGTGTTGTCCTTAGTGTAACTTAATTTAAGTTAGATTAAGTAATGTGTAAGCCTAGGGACCGATGGCCTTAGTTTGGTTCCATAGTCCTTACCACAAATTTCCATTTTTAAATATGTGAGACAATGATTAGCTGATTTTGTATTGTTTTGACGATACCCCACCTTAGCTTCATTATACACTCCTGGAAATGGAAAAAAGAACACATTGACACCGGTGTGTCAGACCCACCATACCTGCTCCGGACACTGCGAGAGGGCTGTACAAGCAATGATCACACGCACGGCACAGCGGACACACCAGGAACCGCGGTGTTGGCCGTCGAATGGCGCTAGCTGCGCAGCATTTGTGCACCGCCGCCGTCAGTGTCAGCCAGTTTGCCGCGGCATACGGAGCTCCATCGCAGTCTTTAACACTGGTAGCATGCCGCGACAGCGTGGACGTGAACCGTATGTGCAGTTGACGGACTTTGAGCGAGGGCGTATAGTGGGCATGCGGGAGGCCGGGTGGACGTACCGCCGAATTGCTCAACACGTGGGGCGTGAGGTCTCCACAGTACATCGATGTTGTCGCCAGTGGTCGGCGGAAGGTGCACGTGCCCGTCGACCTGGGACCGGACCGCAGCGACGCACGGATGCACGCCAAGACCGTAGGATCCTACGCAGTGCCGTAGGGGACCGCACCGCCACTTCCCAGCAAATTAGGGACACTGTTGCTCCTGGGGTATCGGCGAGGACCATTCGCAACCGTCTCCATGAAGCTGGGCTACGGTCCCGCACACCGTTAGGCCGTCTTCTGCTCACGCCCCAACATCGTGCAGCCCGCCTCCAGTGGTGTCGCGACAGGCGTGAATGGAGGGACGAATGGAGACGTGTCGTCTTCAGCGATGAGAGTCGCTTCTGCCTTGGTGCCAATGATGGTCGTATGCATGTTTGGCGCCGTGCAGGTGAGCGCCACAATCAGGACTGCATACGACCAAGGCACACAGGGCCAACACCCGGCATCATGGTGTGGGGAGCGATCTCCTACACTGGCCGTACACCACTGGTGATCGTCGAGGGGACACTGAATAGTGCACGGTACATCCAAACCGTCATCGAACCCATCGTTCTACCATTCCTAGACCGGCAAGGGAACTTGCTGTTCCAACAGGACAATGCACGTCCGCATGTATCCCGTGCCACCCAACGTGCTCTAGAAGGTGTAAGTCAACTACCCTGGCCAGCAAGATCTCCGGATCTGTCCCCCATTGAGCATGTTTGGGACTGGATGAAGCGTCGTCTCACGCGGTCTGCACGTCCAGCACGAACGCAGGTCTAACTGAGGCGCCAGGTGGAAATGGCGTGGCAAGCCGTTCCACAGGACTACATCCAGCATCTCTACGATCGTCTCCATGGGAGAATAGCAGCCTGCATTGCTGCGAAAGGTGGATATACACTGTACTAGTGCCGACATTGTGCATGCTCTGTTGCCTGTGTCTATGTGCCTGTGGTTCTGTCAGTGTGATCATGTGATGTATCTGACCCCAGGAATGTGTCAATAAAGTTTCCCCTTCCTGGGACAATGAATTCACGGTGTTCTTATTTCAATTTCCAGGAGTGTATTAGGGCATCTTTTAAAACAGGTGTGTCTCGTCTTATTTAATGCGTCTGTCTACCACATGCATTGAACCAATACCTTTCATTATGACTTATTTTATTATGTTAAGATGTGTGTTGTCCACTAGTTCTATTTGGTTTTCCCATGTTTTGCTGCGAATCTAAAGATGATCATCGCTGACCGAAGGACAAAAAGATTGCAATCATAGACAGAAATAAAAGAAATTTATCTTAATGTATAACTTACATTCTGAAGCCCTCTCATACGTCCAATAGCACGGTGCTCTGCTTCTTTTGCTGACGTCGTAAACATATTATGAGTGTACCCCGGGATAGGATGTAAGAGCCGAGCATACAGTGACACTATATGTGACTTTCTATGCCTGACTGCATTTTCTTTTCCTGTCGAAACGTATTTGGGCTGCGCGTACAATTTATTTCAGCCGAGAAACAAAGAGAAACGACGCTATAATATGCACTTACAAGATTAGTGGTCAGGATCTTGAGCAATTAAGGTCGTCTAACTACACCGACGGAACAAAACTTTCAGGACCAAAAGGAAATTAATGCAAAATAATGATATATTGGAAATTTATTTGTCTACGTAACATTGCAAGATCACATGTTAATGTAAGCGCGAGATAAGCCATTGCAAATGTGAAATGATGGTACATTCTTAACCGGTGTAACCGACAGAATGTTGAATGTAAGGATGTAAAGGTGTATGCAATGTGTTGTTAAGGTGCTGTATGTCACTTCGTGGGAGGGAGTTCCATGCCCACTGCACTTGGTCAGACAGTACAGGGGCGGTTAATGCTGTTTGTTGATGACGCTAGGGTTACTGTCCCACCTTGTTCCTTGTGTACTGGACCAGAGACATATTTGGTGATAGCGCAGGGCAAGGCAACGTGTAGACACACTACAGAGTATGCAGCATGCTAGGTTACAACAGCGGTGTGTGGGGGAGCGTTATCCTGTTGGAAAACAACACCTGGAATGCTGTTCATGAGTGACAGCACAACAGGTCGAATCACCAGCTTTTGGCGTACGAATGTGAAGTCAGGGTGCTTGAAATTACCATGAGAGTGCTCCTGCTATCACACAAAATCCCATCCTAGTCCATAACTCTAGGTGTAGGGCCAGTGTGTTTACCACGCAGACAAGTTGATTGCAGGCCATCAGCTGCCCACCTCCTAACCAACACGCGACTATCTCTGTCACAGAGGCTGAACCAACTTTCACCAGAAAACACAACAGATCTCCATCCTGCCCTCCAATGAGCTCTCGCTTCACACCACTGAAGTCGCAAATGTCGATGGTTTGGGAGTCAGTGCATGCTATAGGGCGTCTGGCTTGGAGTTGAAGTAACCGATTTGCTACAGTCCATCGGGTCATTGTGGTGCCAACTGCTGCTCACGATGCTGCTGTAGATGTAGTTCGATGCGCCAGAGCTATATGCCGAACACGATGGTCTTCCCTGTCGGTAGTGCCACTTGGCTGTCCGGAGCCTCGTCTTCTTGCGACCGCACATTTTCGTGATCACCGCTGCCGACAGTCAAGAACAGTGGCTACATTTCTGCCAAGACTTTGTCCCATACCGCACAAGGTACATCCAGCTTCTCATAGCTCTATTACACGACCTCGTTCTACCTCAGTGAGGTGTTGATAATGACGCTTTTGTAGTATTAAAGACATTCTTCATTAAAATCAACTCAGCACGTCCAATCTCAGAGGTAGCTAGTGTTCACCACCGTTACAGCGTATATTTAAAGGAAACCTGATTTTCATCCTCATGGTGGTAGTACTAGTGCCACTCTCACGCGACTGGCCCGAAACTTTAATAGACACCATCTTTGAGACGTAGAAACCCGCCTGCCGACTTTTGTTTATGTCGCACCACTTCTTGCTGTTGCGTTTTTTTTTTCCTTCATTGTGGCTCTGAGCACTATGGGACTTAACATCTAAGGTCATCAGTTCCCTAGAACGTAGAACTACTTAAACCAAACTAACTTAAGGACATCACACACATCCATGCCCGAGGCAGGATTCGAACCTGTGATCGTAGCAGTCACGCGGTTCCAGACAGAAGCGCCTAGAACCGCTTGGCCACCCCGGCCGGCTCCTTCATTGTATTTGGGGATAACACTAAGAAGTAGCACGAAACTGAACGATCACATCAAATCAGTTTCACGAGAAGCAAATGCAAAACTTTGATTGGTTGGAAGTGTTCTGAGAAAACAGTGCATCAATAAAGGAAATCACATGTAAGACGCTACTACGGCCAATTCTAGAGTATTGTTTAAAACGTAACCACCTTTCAAGGTTTCCAAAGTGGATCCTTAACTTGCTGTTCTTGTTGATGTAATTTGAGACGTGTATCTCATTGCTGCAAGATGTCTCCACCTAAAAGAAAGTCTGGGTCCTTGGTAATCTCAGGATCGGCATGTCAGGTTAATGAAATCTAGTAAATGATATGGTCGAAATGGAAAAGTATTACATAAATTGTTTTCATTTTTGAACCATAAAGATGACGTAACATTGACCCTAAAAGATCTAAGACAATACTAGCTATACAAATGCTGTTGCCACTAGTCCTTATATGTTTTAAGAATCGAAGTATGAAAGCATTCATTGTTTCAAACTGTAGTTTTAATGCTTAGAATTAAAAGTTGGTCGGTTATTTAAAAAAAGTTACCGAATTTTGGTTTGATATTTGTTACAATCTGTCCTTAGTAATTAACATGCCGATATAATACCGTTACCAATGCCAAATTCCGTGATATACCTCTCTAAATGGTATTTTATTTGAAAATCTTAAAAACTTTTTAAATGCTCTTTTTATTTTGGTGCTACCATGAATCCTGAGTCTTTACATTCAGATGAACAATAATTTCAATCAGGTATCTGTGTATGAATTTGTAAATGCAAGTTGTAACGTTTGTTTGCATTTTTTGCACATTTTCAGATAGTAACTACGTTTCGTAGCATTTTTATTACATTTTATCATAATTACAAGCATTCAGATTACATCAGTATATTGAATTTATTCTGTTACATTGCATGAAAATTCGTTTGTACTACTTCACATAAATATAGCGAGGGTACTTCAATACAGTCGAATCCAGTGGCGGTTCGTTAACATGTTCTAATGTGATGCAGCACACTGCAAATATCGCACTAAAATTATGCCTTTTCTCTTCGAATGCAGGCTGTAGTGCAAATAAAATTGACGACGACATGTATTGTACCGCTCTCACCAAGACTGTTAGAAACCAGTGTCTAGTGCTGAAATGATCACCAGTCACATTGTGATAGAGAAGGGACGCGGCTCTCTTTTTTTCGACTGCTCTGACGTCACGTCGTACCTACAGGCACTACGGGCACTACGTTGCTCACAGCACCATGTCGGTGTTTTTTCTCTGAAACTGCGTGTAACGTATTGTGCAAATGTACAGTATGTTGGGTTTTAGAGGATCAGCTGCTGAAGTGGCCCCATGAGTGTATGTGATGTTAACTGAATGATTCATCGTAGGCACAGGCTCGATTCCTGTAGTTACCAGCATTTTTTGTTCATTTTATATTATTCTTCACAATTTTAAACAATTATAAAATTAAAATACGTTTAAATTCTTCAGTTTGTACATATAAAATTAATATATTGAATTTAGTTACAATTAATGTCATTCTATGTCAGATTCTATAGATGGTCATACAAAAACGAGAATTCACTAAGAAATTTTTTTTTTCCATATTGGGTACCCCAGGGATGAATTCATCGAAAGATGGTTGCATTTTCCACTTTTGCTGTATCGATTTTATTTTTTCACTAATTTCAGTCTTCTAGGCCATTCTCAGGTGGTTTTGCGGTTGTGCAGTAGAAGACCTCGTCTTACATAACGAAATGTCAGCCGATTTAATTTGTGTTTTGTTTACATTTTCCTTCACAAATGATGTCCTCTTGGTTTGACAGCTTGAAATTTACAAAGATGTATTTGTAAACTATCTTACAGTGGAGTCACTTATTATTATTCTTGTATAATTCCGTCAGACCAAAGGAATGGTAAATGCGAAGCCCACAATGGACGTATTTCTGAAAAACCTCTCCTATCTCTTTTCTTAGTTTAACATTTTGTTCAATTTTTTAAGCTTTTGTGGAGATTCATATTTGCTAAATGCCCAAGAAACAGCGAAATACATCATTATTTCGGAAATGTGGTATCTTTAACGTAAGTGGGCACGATAATTTTTTTTTCTTACTTCGTTAAGTTGCTTTACCAAGCCCGCTTCACTTAGCCAAGCAAACCCCACTACTATACTAACCAGAAAGGCATCAAGGTTTCTAATAACTTCTTATGTGAACTTTATCTATTAATGAGCTATTCTTGATACTGTTCATGAGATATGCTAAAATGGTAAGTCACACAGACCAGATATGCTCCGTTGGCAGGTCACTCACTTTATTTGAAGGTCGCTTCTGATGTTGGTTGGAGACAGAGAGCGAATGCTTTCGAACCCTAAAATGGCTCCTGCTGCAAAAGCTACTGATTAAAAATGAACATGGAAGCTAATATAGTTTTGACACCTTTCAGCTCATATAACATTTTGTTTCCTTGTATTTACTGAATTCACCAAAGCTTAAAAGTAAAACATGGGGTTCTCTGTTAATGACCAAGAAAAAGCATTTTTATTTACGTGTATTAGCGAAATAATCATTTGTATGCAAGTGATCTGATTTTCAGAAGAAAAACTACAATTAATACTCAGAACTATGACGTTATTCCAAACAAAATAGATGTATCAAAAGTCTGTCTCAATGTGTACTGAAGAGAATGATCCCAACTGCAGAATGAATTACAGGATACTATCGGTGGGGTTTTAGTACGCAAAGATTGATTATAGATCAGCTTTTTAAACTCAGACATGGTTTTTGTTGATTTCAGGAAAGCTTATGGCAGCACGCATAGGGGCACAATTACTAACTTTTGAAAGAGTTTCAGTTTCCACATAAGTGAATACATCTAGCACAAAGGTGTTTATATCTATCGTAGAGTACAGATAAATAAAAGAATCTCAGAGGATTTTGAGACTAGAATTGGTCCCACACAATGAGACACACTATCTCCAGTACTTTTTAATTTAATTTTAGAAAAGATAAGCAGAGGACACAAAAATTTAAGCCCAGCTGGAATAAGACTGTGTAATACCACAATAAATTGGGTTCCATTAAGTGACAGTAAAGAGGAGTTGCAGCTCATGACACGTTCTTATAGAAATATTAGAAGAAAATCAGGATTATAAATCAGTGAGGAAAAAAGAAGAGTACATGTTCGCGAGCAAGGGGTCCAATGATGGTACCCCACTAACGGTTAATGAATTCAGTTTTGCAGAGTGGACAATTTTAAACATTTGGAAAACATCTTTACTAAACAGAATAGAATCGAAACTGAGATTACGGCAACGATCGCAGTTGCAAATAGAGCTTATTTGGGCTTAAGGGACGTGCTGTGCAGTAGAGTCCTTCCGAGATGTTTTAAAATCAGAAGGTACGAGAGTGTAATTCTCCTGAAAGGTCTACATGGTTCTGAAACATTTTCATGAAGGAAAGCAGATCAGTAAAAACTGCTATTTTTGGAGAGAATTAAATAAAGGTTAGTATTCGACACCAAGAGGGACTTGCAGTAACAGGACTTGAGTATACCAAAAAGCTGGTTTTCTGCAAGTACCTAGTCTGGAGAATTGAACTACCTGGTTCCAACGCAGCAGAACAACGAAGCAGGAAGAGAGGTGATTACGCACAATAAAGTAAGAAGATGTATTCAGGGTACAGGAAGGTGACAAGTGGAAGACACTATCCAGGCCTCTGACTAGTTAAGCGTCTTCAGGAGCTGACTAAACAAGAAGAGGAGAACAAAAAATAATGACGTCATAACCACCCAATGGAGATGCCCAGCTATTATGACCCATTGGCTATACCAAACAGGACTAACAGGGCATATTGAATGTATACAGAGGACAGCGAAAATGGTCACAGGTTGGTTTGACCCAAGGGAGAGTGTCACAGAGATGGTGCAGAAATAGAATAACCGGAGTCTTGGAGACAGACATAAGCTATCCTAAGAAAGTGTATTAAAAATGGCTATAACTTATGACCCTAGGGATATACTACAACCCCCTTCTCAGCGCTCACAGAAGTATCATGAAGACAAGATTACAATAATTACAGCTTGCGCAGAGACAATCAAAGAATCATTCTTCCTGCATTCCTTACGTAAATCGAACAGGAAAAAACCCTAATAACTGGTTCAGTAGGACGTACCGTCTCCAATGATTTTCATGGTGGTTTTCTAGGATGGTGGTACTACTGTTGGAGAAGTACTGACTAGTAGACTCTCATAAACACCCTCTAAAATCAGACCCTCATTCTCAGAAGTTCCAGATGCTCGCCGAAATCTCTGTACTTGACTGTATTTAGGTGTGTACATGATGCCAACCACCGGTGTCTCCATCAGTTGCCCTCAGCAGGTGATACAGCTTCTGCACGCCACTGCCCAGGCGGACCTGATGACGACAGACTGATGAACTCTCCATCTCACTACGTCATCCCAAAGTCAATGGCTTTCCTTCCAGTGAAGAGCACACCCCTGTACATGACTTGAATAAAAGTCTAAGTCAGTCAGGGATGTATTACTAGCGGTCCACCGCTCACTTCCAGCCGCCACCACCACTGCTCTCAACTCATGTTCTAGCAAAGGAGGCGGTATTACTTCCCGACATTCGCAGAGCTATTTTCTCCACCATGATAGAGGTCACACTCAGGGCCACATCAGAAACTAGCAAAGGTATGATCACCAGTCGATACTGACCGAAGAATGAAGAAAAGGAGATTCATGTTGCCAGGGCACCAGCTTAGAATGGAAGAGGAGAGACTACTGTCAGAAGCATTCTGGAGATCAATGAAGTGCAGAAGTGGCTGAAGAAGGCCCCGGACAAAATGGAACGATATTGAGTTGATGGACCTAAGAAAAGGAGAAAGGCTAATGAAAGCGAGGGAAAGAAACAATTGGGCAAAGAATGTAGATGACGCATGTGGTCTCCCAAGCCATAGCGACAATTAAAAAGAAAAAAAAGACAGAAGAAAAATTAGAAGAGGAAAAGGTAACAAAAGTAGTATAATATGTAGATATCCAGATTAATGATGTGATGCATTCAGATGCAAGAATGAGAAACGCAATGGAAGCAGAAAAGTAGAAGTTAATGTTGTGAAGGAGCACTCGACCGTGCAAACAACTGCTACATTCACTAGTAAACATAATTCTTTTGTATGGGGTAGATATTGGATGTGAAACGATAATACACAGAGTGGAAATCGAATCATCTTCTACCTCAACATCTAGATATATACTTCAGAAGCCACGGCACAGTGCATGTGGAGAGTATATCATACCAATATTATTGATTTTATCCATATTCTGCATATGTTAAACCGACTGTACTCAGTACACAGAGAGTATAAGGAAAAATGCCTTCAGTCACAATTTTTTCATTACACCATTTATTTCGGATCTTATAGATCCATCTTTAGGTGTAAGTCGCCTAATACATACTTTTGTTCTGATCCTGACCATGGTGAAGTGAATGTTCTTGTTATGAGAACGTTATATTTTAGGATCTGTATTTCGTGATTCAGCTACGGGAAACATGGTGAGAAACAGTAAAAACCTTGCCAAACAATCAACGAAGAACATTTTAACCTTTTCACGCCATCTTGTCTTGGAAATGGGTTTTGAAATTTCTGCCTGTTTTCCCTAGATAGTAGGCAGGAGAACAAGGGCATGACACACTCCACTGCTCTTGAATTGTGTGATTTCTGTTTTTACGTTGCAGATTAGTAAGTGTCATATTTTATTATTAGCGAAGAATGAAGCTATATTGTTTCTTTTTCTAAATAAGTTATCAATGTTTTGTGATGTTGGGCCCAGGTATGAGATGCTAGCAAATACTTTCTCATATTTCTTAATGTGGCAGTTCATTGTCTTATTTTTACGTATTTGAAAGTCTAAATTATCAACTGTTTTCGCTGTGTCGGTATTGTTTGTGGCAATACATTTTATTTTATCCAGTTCTGTCATAAGGCTGTTTTCTCGTAACTAAACCGAGTGTGCTCTGTATAGTGTGGACCTAAATGCAGTATGTTTGTGTGAAGTAGGAGGGCATGAAGAGTTACCTATTTTTATGACTGTGTATATGTGTTTCTCGTGTGTGCTTAACTTATGCATTTATTGGAGGTTGGGGATTCTAAGATACAGGAAATTTATAATTTTCTTTTCCTCTTGTTCTACTGTTAATATTATGTTTTTGTAGAAAGAACTGAATAATGCAAATAGTTCTCCATTCCCCTATTTTGTGCCACCATATAGCAGCAAATTACCGTTAACGTACCTCCAGTAGTATACTACTTTACTTTTGAGGGTATTGTTTTTCGTATTTTTGTAAATTGTTTTCCAGTTGATTGAGAAATACGTCTGCCAGAAGACTTGATCACCTTCTGCCCATGGCAAGACTCTCTTTCTCTTGGTAAGCTTTCCCATTAAAAGTACAGTTATTATGTGTCAGTGCTAGTTGCAACATGGCAGTGACTTCCGAATTTTTGAAATTGACAACTCTTTGTGTTTTACTAAGCTTTTATAGATTATGTATATTGTTCTTCAATTGGTACATTTATAATTAGTTTAGTTACACTGAAAGAAGCAAACACACGAGGTGCTGGAATTTCTGTTTCTTTCATGTTAGTTCCTAACTGCCCATGCTTTTAATTAAGTGTGATTCTTCATAAGCATAATACTGCTTCGAAATTTTATCCATTAGTTACGGAAATTTTAGGAGAAATTGTATTTTTAGAATTAACAGTAGATCCCACCAGTGGATTCATTGTAATGTGTGCCTTGCTATTGCTCTGTGAATGGGGAATTGCATTTATGAGGGCATGCTGAAATGTAGTGCTTCAAAATTTTTTATTGGAATCTCTTAAAGCTTTTTAAATAAAACCAACTTTACTAGCATTCTACATCTTTATTGTTCGAATACATTTATCAATGTAGTCACACTGGTGATGAACACATTTCTCCCAATGAGACACCAGTTTGTTAATACCGTCAATGTAATATGTTTGACTTCGTTGATGGAGCCACGTCCTCACTTCTGCTTGCTCCGCTTCATCACTATCAATATGAAGTCCAGGAAGGACTTCTTTGAGTTTTGGAAACAGATGATATTCGGAGGGGGCCAAGTCTGGACCGAATGGAGGATACCTAGGGCAGTGAACCCATAGTGTTGGATTGTTGCATACGTGGCAGTGCTATTGTGTGGTCTGGCATTGTCAGGGTGAAGGAGAGGGCGCTCCATGTACGAGCAAACTCTTTGAATTCATGCTTTCAGTTTTATGAGGGTATCACAGCATTTTGCAGAGTTTATGGCAGTTCCTTACAGGCATGAATTCCAATTGCACCACACCTTGAACATCCCAAAACATTACGAGTTTGACTCTGTCGATTGATACCATTGTCTTCAACTTTTTGGCGTTGGTAATCGTTTGTGGAATCTCCCTTGTCTTTGGGGTCAAAATGGTTTACCCAGCTTTCATCATGTGTTGCAATGTTTTTAAGGAACCCATCAAAGTCAACCTCAAAATGCAAAAGATATTGTTGACGGACTCCCAATCGTGTCTATTTCATGTCAGGAGTGACAATTCGAGGCAACCAGCGTGCAGACAGTGTTTTTGCTGCAATTTTGCAATGATGGTCTTCACTCCGGTTACTGTATGTGGCCGACTACTCCGAGCTCTGTCACACGCTGAGGTTCGCACCACTGTTCCCTTCAATATGAGCACGAAGAGCCCAACGTCGCACTTTACTGACGTCGATATAGTTATCCCCATACACAGCTTTTACCCTTCCATGAAATTTGATTGAAGGTATATTTTCTGCGGTTAGAAACACGCTTATAGGACGCTGTTACCGATGCACTAACATGGTTATGTTACACGCCACCATGTAACACGTTACAATTCAGAGGATTGCAAATTTCGTTAGTAAAATTGGAAAGTCGACTAAGTAATATGCATGGCATGTAATTCCTCAACTGCTATTGAGAATAACATAAAAATTCATAGGCACGTCCTCATATTAACCATCTTTCTGATTTTGCTTCCGAATTTTACTTTTGAATCTTGTTGAAGTTCAGTTATGTTGCTTTCACAAAAGGGAGTCAGTATAGAATTTCTTTTTTCGGCTTTCTCAATCATGGTATTTTCATTGTTGAGTTTCATGTTTATGCTGTTACAAGTTTTCGCTATTTCTCAACTGTTTTGTTATGATTTAAATTTATATCTTGCGTACTTCAGTTTAGTTTGTTATGATTTAAATTTATATCTTGCGTACTTCAGTTTAGTTAATACTCAGATCCCAGACAGTAAGTGATACATTCCGTTCGCGACCGTAAATTCATCATTTGATTTTGCATTAAGACGAGTTCCACCTGATGGTGAACATACAGGATCCAACTCATTGGGTAATTAAATTTAATATTAACAAATCGTGAATGAAGACGTTTTTGTTTACATTTCCTGCGTATTGAGCAGAGTCACTCTTCACTGCTGCAAAATGTGCATAAAATTAGATTTAATTTAACCAGCGAGGCAGTGAAAGAAGTATATGCATACAAAAACTACAAAATAAAACTTATGAAAGCCATTGCTAATACCAAACTCACCAAATAATGCCTAGTCTGGGATTTTCGTCCTATTTATGTCAAAGAGCAGATCAAATCAAGTCTCCTGCAGTCCACAGGACCAACAAGAAAAATGGGATACTGTGGAAGAATGGATCAGATCAGTATTAAACTCTCAGTAGAAGAAAACAGAATAAATTATGTGTTGTCATGACACATATTTAAAATTAGCTAATACTCTACACCGATTAGAACTAAAATATGCTGAAGAATATCTTGAATGTATTGTAGACCAAATGCAAACTAAAATCACACACAGGCTGCAGAAGAAGCCCTATAACAAAAACTTCATTAGCACAAAGAAAACCAACAATCTAATGCAGTACAGTTTTACGAAAAGAACTACATGTATTCAGGAAAGAACTAAAACAGAATTTAAAATACAGATTATGCAACAGTAACGCAAAAAGAATCGTCAGACACACCTCAACAGCAGGTTACTTAGCTAATTAGCTCTGAACACACTGTTTTAGCAAACAACACAAATCAAATCACTCAGAAAAATTCAAGTAACAGAAAAGAAACCCACAGAGCAGTTCATGAAGAGGGAAAACTTGTAACAGCGTAAACATTGAGCTCAATGACAGTAATGGCACGATTAAGCTTAAACAAGATCCATCAGTAGAATTCCAAACTAATATCAGAATATAGTTAATAAATACAATTTCCTATCCACAAAACGATAGGAAAGTCGTACATTATAATAATACCACCGCTCTGAGACTGAGAGGGGAACATAAAACCCATAAAGTACACGTTCCAATGGTGCCTACTGTTAATACAAACCTATCAATGCTTCACAATTGATAAATGGCTATAGAAATTGTACATATATCCTAAGATCGTCCTTCTCCTTCTACTTGTCCATCTCCCCCTCCTCCGCTTTTTCTGATCCTCACCTCCTTCCCCTCTCACACTCCATCTCTTCCATCCCTGTCTGTCCTTCTGCTACTTCCCCTCCCTGTGTCCATTTACTCCTCCACCTCTCCGTCTCTTCCCCTCTCTCCTTCACCTTGAGTCTTGTTAATTGATATTGCAAACAAAACCTCGAGTGCAAATCAAAGCCGCTTAAAATGAATGGGTAAATCGTTTGGGATCGTTGGTGTATGGGATGCGAGAAAACTCCCCAGTTGCTGGGTGTGTGATGGTAGTAGCTTCAGTGACAGTATTTCACACAGTTTTAATCTGCCAACACGTAGGATTATAAAGTTTTTGGCGATTCAGAGGCTGTACTCAAAACCCGATATGCCATAAATACAACTTTCCTGAATTCAGCTAAACCCGACTACGGAACAGACAACAACACAATGTTTTGTACACAGTTTTTGTTACAGTTATATGTAAAGAAAAGGAATGGATATAGAAAACAAGTTTTCTGATGACTTAAGTGCCCTGCTACCGCAGATAAAACAGACTGCGAAAAACAAAAGGAAACCGCGTATCCTCACAGTAGAGGACATCATTTTCTTTCTTGCAGTCGGTTTTAACAGAAAACCTGTTGTCTGTCCAAATGTTTGGAATCTTTGGAATATTGTGTAGAAATTTGGAATAAATCGGCGGAGAACTTTTCGAAATTGGTAACTGTTAAACAACGTCTTGTCTTCATACAGCAATAGAGATAAATATTTTGTATCAAAGCTCACTGCAGCAGACGTGCAGTATACCGATAAACCACTAAAACTCCTTCCTGCAGAGAATGGTATCAGAAGGAATTAATTTTCCTCTAGATACTGCAAAAACTCGTTTTTCCGCCATCCACAAACACGAAACGGAATCGCACGTTCCTTTGTTTTCTCCAATGTACGTAGGAATATACGTATATGCACATCATGCAGCTAGGAAATGAGCCGTATAGTGAAAGAGTCCCATTTCGAAGATTCCGATCACCAAGCCCACATTGCACACACCAGCACTTTTAAAATGCACAGTACCGTTCGAAAGAGCATACTTGTGCAAAAGGAACGTATAGTTGCATCGTTGCGTACCAGGGTATACAGATATGATACAAGATGCCCATTGATAGACTTAAATGTTGCCTTACAAACGTTATATTTCATCACTTACACGAGAGCACCTCAATGTACACGCTGAAGGCTCGTATACTGGCAAACAATCTGCAGAAAATGTATTATTGTCTCTATCAACTTTCGGGCTTCACAGTAACGGTTTTCGCTAATAATGCCAACAGATTACGATGTATTCCACCTTAGCCAGTTACCTAACAACAGCGTGGAAGAGAGGATTGGGGGTAGAAATTATCAGCCAAGTATCTTTCTTACTCGACCCCAGAGAAGAACACGCTCCACATTGCAACCAGTACTCTGCAATCCTGTCACGTGAGCTTGCGATGTAAGAAACGACTCGAGCCGTGAACCACCAACTTTCAAGCTTGAAGGTGAGGGTCTGTGGCTCCAATTGCATCGGGAGTGGGGAGAAGCGCGGGGCAGTTTCCATCACGGCCTCCCGTTGGCTGCCGTAGAGGAAAACTGTACAGTGCCTCGCGGGCCGCGCCGGAACCTGTTCTCGGCGGAAATTAGGCCGCCGCCCAAGGCAATGCCGTGAAACGGCCTCGCCTCACGTTTCTCGCCTGCTTAAGGCTGTTGGTGCATGACTATCGCTCCGCAGTGCGCAGGTCAGGAACGGTGGGCGACTTTCTGGCCTGTTTACGATGAAAGGGAAAACACAGGCGCGGCATTTTCTGGTAGCAGCCAAGAATTTAGGACGCAGTAACCATTAGGAGCTATAAATATCTATGAACAGGTTTACTACTTGTTTTTATTTTTAGGTCTCCGTACTTCAATCGGTTAAAACGGAACCCTTATAGAGTCACTTTGCTGTCCATCTGTTAAGATTTCTTTCTCTCAGGAGTGGGTAGAGGTATCAAACCGAAATTTATGATAAATGCTAATGCTATGGTTCCTTGGCGGTGTAATAAATTTAAGCTTATACCTCAATGCAGTCAGAACATACGGACATTTGTGTCACATATTTTGATACTCGCAAACTCACCCATCAAAACATGTAGCTGAACTATCTACATGGCCCAGTCACATTAATATGACCACCGCCTGCATTCGATGTCAACGTCCAATAAACGTTCGCCGGCCGGTGTAGCCGTGCGGTTCTAGGCGCTTCAGCCTGGAACCGCGTGACCGCTACGGTCGCAGGTTCGAATCCTGCCTGGGCATGGATGTGTGTGCTGTGCTTAGGTTAGTTAGGTTTAAGTAGTTCTAAGTTCTAGGGGACTGATGACCACAGATGTTAAGTCCCATAGCGCTCAGAGCCATTTGAACCAATTTGAATACACGTTCACAGAAGGCAGGTGGTAGGACTAGCAGTGATGGGTATACTGGGCGTCCCGAGAATATACCGACAAGCTTTAGGGACAGGTTCCTTACTCTACAAGAAAAAATATCTAGTAAATAAGGGCTCTAAGTGCGTACCCTAAAAGCTATAAGCACCCCTTCAACTTCATTACCATGAAACACATCTCTTCTACTTCAAGCTCTTTGCTTTCCATATTTCTGGAAGAAGTACTGTGGATCAAAACAACAAAATAACGTCAGGTACACATGGTCTCTAAAATGCACGACTTAAGAGCTATGAGCAATTTTTTCAGTAGAACAGATGTGTTTCACAATAGAAAAGATGAACAACTGCTCATAGCTCTAAGTTATGCATTTTAGAGTCCATGTTTACCAGACCCTTTTTCTTCTGGCGTAAGAAATCTGTCCCTAAAGTTTGTTGGTGTTTTTTTGGGACATCCCGTATAAAGCGTGTTTGAGGGACGCGGAAAAATGTGCGCTCATTCTCGTAACGTGTTAACGAAGCGATTATCTGACGTTCGAAAGGGCATGATAACTGGGTTTCGCCTCTGTAGAAGGCACCTGGTTCATGCAACCATGCTGACTGCTGGCCATCGGCGACGAAGGCTGAAATTTGCACGCCAGTACCACAACTATACGTGCACTGAACAGCGAGAGGTGGTCTTTTCTGATAAATCACTTTTTATGCTCCATCGAACAGATGGCTGTTGGCATGAAACATCTGAAAACGAACACTCTGCATGTGTTATGATCTTGAAAACGTTTCCGTGGCGTTCCCTGGGTGATCTCGTCATTCTGGAAGGTACAATGAAGAAACAGAATTATGCATGTCCACCGCTACATGCCATTTGCTTTCCCTCGGCAGGGTGCAATCTACCAGCAGGGCAATGCTACGTGTCACACAACTCGCAGTGTACATCCATGGTTGGAAGAGCAACAGGTTGAGGTTGCCACCAGACTGGATTCAAACCCAGCCGAGAATCTGTGCGACCACATCTATTGGGCTGCCCACTCTGTGCCGAGAAACCTAGCGCAGTTGGCATCAACATTGCAGTCGGCATGGCTCCACATCCTTGTCGGTATCTTCCAGTACTTCATCGGCTCTCTTCCTACACTTCTTGCAGCCGAACGCACTGAAAAATGCAATATTCAAACTTTTGACTGGTAGTGACATTAATGTGAGGTGACAGTACATATAGCTAATTACGTTTGTACGAAACCCTCTCTCCAAGTACCAAGAGGGTTGTCGACCAGTCCCAGATGATTTACGTGTTTTTCAAATGATCGAATATCATTTGTACAGTTGTTGTATGAAATCTTATTGACTGTCTGCTGCTACAGTTCGTTCAACTAGAGGGTAATACTAGTCTTTTACATATTCATCCTTAAATGTGACCCATTACCGAACGAAATGACTTTCAGGAGACCACGATTTTGCAAATCTATATTTTGGCTGTTGAGAAAACGTTCGGATACGCGGATTCGAAGATTACTTTGTCGATATTCTTGAAATGCCTGCCACACAAAGGTTTCTTCATCCGAGGAAAAAGGTGGATATTGAGCGGGGGCGGGTGGGGGGGGGGGGGTAAGCGAGCTAGAAAGAATTAGAGAGCCCAAAGAGGTAAGGATGCATTTGTCCCATAAACTTTTCAGCTACTATCAGAATGGGGCGCTGTTGTCGGCAACGCCTATATAAGACAGTTGTCAGATCGGTTACCGCTGCTACAATGGCAGGTTATCAAGATTTAAATACATCTGAACGTGGTGCTGTACTCAGCAAACGAGCGACGGGACGCAGCATCTCCGAGGTGCCGATGAAGTGAGGGTTTTCCCGTACGACCATTTCACGAGTGAACTGTGAATATCAGGAATCCGGTAAAACATCAAATCTCCAACATCGCTGCAGCCGGAGAAAGATCCTGCAAGAGCGGGACCAACGATGATTGAAGAGAATCGTTCAACGTGACAGAAGTGCAACCCTTTCGCAAATTGCTGTAGATTTCAATGCTGGGCGATCAAAAAGTGTCAGGGTGCGAACCATTCAACGAAACATCATCGATATGGCCTCTAAGAGCCGAAGGCCCACTCGTATACTCTTGATTACTGCACGACACAAAAGCCTCGCCTGGGCCTGTCAACACTGACACTGGGCTGTTGATGTCTGGAATCAAGTTGCCTGACCGGACGAGTCTCGTTTCAAATTTTATCGAGATGATGGACGTTTATGGGTATGGAGACAACCTCATGAATCCATGGAGCCTGCATGTCAGCAGGGGACCATTCAAGCTGGTGGAGGCTCTGTAATGGTGTGAGGCGTGTGCAGTTGGAGTGATATGGGATCTCTAGATACGACTCTGAGAGGTGACACGTAAGTAAGCATTCCTTCTGATCACCTGCATCCATTCATGTACGTTGTGAATTCTGACAGACTTGCGCAGTTCCAGCAAGACAATACGACTCCTTACACGTCCAGGATCGCTACAGACTGGATCCAGGAAAATGCTTTTATAAAAAAGATCTGAAGATGGTCATTGTAGTCTGAAACCGGTAGTCTAACGACAAAAAATTTGTGACCATAGACGTAAAGTAAAGGAAATTTTTTCTGTTTCGGATCACTATTCAATTCGCGACGATGTCGCAGCTTGTGGCACTCTTGTGAGTTTTAACACTTCTGCTGGCCGCTGGACTCCCCAGACATGAACATTGTTGAGAATATCTGGGACGCCTAGCAACCTGCTGTCCAGAAGAGAACTCCAGCCCCTCGTACTGCTGCGGATCTATGGACAGCCCTGCAGGGTTCGTGGTGCCAGTTCCCTCCAGGACTACTTCAGACATTAGTCGTATCCATGCCAGGTCGTGTTCTGACATTTCTGCGAGCTCTCGGGGGATCTACACGATATTGGGAATGTGTACGAGTTTCCTTGGCACTTAAATGTATATCTTAAAAATATACTTAGCATACATTAAAGAATGAGGTACCTAAAAGCCGGGAACATTTTTGGCACGCTCTGAAGCTTTCATGGTATTTGTTCACGCTGTGCTATACAAGGCGAACTATGGAGGCACTTCTACGTGCTATATCTGTGGTCAATATGAATTTCACTTTACAACTGTTAAGCAGCTAACCGTCACTCCATCTCGTTGCACCCCATTTCCATAAGTAGGAAGTTAGCATTATCTTCAGCCTTGTCGCGGAACGGAACGAATAAATGAGACTGGCAGTTGAATGCTGTGAGAGTGTCGGGAATCAGCCTGCGAGCTGAGACCGTGAGAAAGCGGTTCGCCAGGCTCCGCGAGGGCGACAGGAAGTCACAAGATCCATTTGCAAAAAGATTGAGGGATGTGCTACGGCGAAACTCCTCCGACAGGCTGGCGTCGGGACCGCCCTGGTGCCACGTGCGACGGTGTAATCAGCGTCGCACGTGGAGATAATGGGAACCGCCAGAAATGGAAATCAGCCTATCGAGCCCTGCGTGCGAACTGTGTATGTCCTGTCAGATAACAAATAGAAAGCTTGGAAGGTGGGAGACAAGGTATTGGCGGAAGTAAAGGTGTGAGAACGGGTTTGGATTAATGCTCGGCTTGCCCACAAAACGCAAAGGTCCCTGGTTCGAGTCCCCGCCTGCCACACAGAGTTTATCTACCACGAATTTTCGACAAATAAAAAATTCAAGACATGGATCCAAAGAGGATCTGTCTCCCACTAGGTCATGTGGGTAGATTAATTTAATTTTCAAACCCACAAATGTTATACAAATAATATAGTATTTAAACCTGAAGTATCTAGTGTGATAAAAGAAAAAAATAAATTAAATGTATTTCAATTTTTTCAATTTTAATCTGATAATTATATATGTATTGTGTTTCATACTAGAATGTCGTGTTCCCAGTTTGGGACAGCTTTGCCACAGGAAACACGAAAGAGGTCGAAGACGTCCGTCTTCTGATCGGCTCCTGCTCGTTGTCGGAAGGAGGCTAGTTTTTGATTACGCAAAGGTTTCTATTACTTGGAAAAGAACAACCCGGATTCCTTTACGTAATCAGTATGATTTTTATAATTACCTAAGGGACCATAACAATAAACAATAAAAAATGCATTTGCAAATGAAGTCATTCAATAATGGGGCGGCTACGAGTTGTATAGAAAACAAGGAGCGGCCTTGTGTCTACGACCAGGATGCCGCAGTATTCGCTGATGTAGTAAAGGCTGTTTGACATTTGTAAAAGTAATATGACACGGAGGTAAAAAAAATAAAGGAAAAGACTAAATATACTGGAAAACACTAAATATATTCAAATAGTTCTCACAAGCAATTAGGGCTTACTTACATAAGTAATTTTCTGACTGTAGGGTGCGATCAGATTTCAGCCTGTCCTCTGCTATCTTCTTGGTTCAGTTTTTTGTCACAAATTACAGTTATTACTTATCTCCTTCCTTCGAGACAATTCTTGCACCGTTCAACACCTTCATAACAATAACTTGCCGATTTACAAAAATGGTTCAAATGGCTCTGAGCACTATAGGACTTAACGGTTTGAGGTCATCAGTCGCCTAGAACTTAGAACTGCTTAGACCTAACTAACCTAAGGACATCACACACAACCATACCGGAGGCAGGATTCGAACCTGCGACCGTAGCGGTCGGGCTGTTCCAGACTGTAGCGCCTAGAACCGCTCGACCAACCCTGCCGGCGCCGACTTACAGTATAGAACATAGATTACTTGAATTATATTAATTAATAACTGTTGTCTGCGCGCTGGCAAGACCGCTCACTTTTATGGCTTAAAGACGACCTATTTTACGCTTTCACATTACAAGAAGAAGTAAGATAAATCTGAAGATCCACAAAGGTTTTTCAAAATGGTTCAAATGGCTCTGAGCTCTATGGGACTTAACATCGGTGGTCGTCAGTCCCCTAGAACTTAGAACTAATTAAACCTAACTAACCTAAGGACATGACACACATCCATGCCCGAGGCAGGATTCAAACCTGCGACCGTAGCGGTCACGCGGTTCCAGACTGAAGCGCCTAGAACCGCACGGCCACACCGACCGGCACAAAGATTTTTACCGTCATATTTCTGTAGATAGAAGCGGAACGCTTAGTTCAGCTTCTGGTAAAATGTAAAATGTTTCTTTGACTGCGCAATCGATGTATTAGCATTCCCACTAGATACGCGTCTTTACAGTTACGTAAATTTTATAAAACAAATGTCTTTCAAAGAATAGGTCTCATCTCATAAGTTGATCTTTTAATACACAACTAGGTGAATACCTTTCCAAGGGTACTCACGGCTTTCATACGACGCAAAGCCCAATAACATTACAAGTAGAATGGAGGGAGGCGCCAGGTCCTGATTGGCCGACGCAGACACTCTTTGTGAGCCAGTATGGAGACGGTACCGCAGGAAAAAGAGTAATTGTTCCTGGGCTCTCACGAGCGATGGGCGCACAGAACGTCGTCATCGATCGGTATGAATAGTGATTTACAACTCTGGTAAGATCACCTTGCTCGAGTGGCGTTATGCGTTCTAAAAACAAATAAACACTGTCTTGTAAATAGGGCATGATTGTCGTAATAAAATCCAGTTTTATCTTGATGTAGCTTCATTTATTCCTGTTTAGTACTCACTGGCGACCTTGGCATTTTATTAATTCCTGCTGATGTTGTTGTCCCTGCTGTATGGAGAGTATTGAGTGTATGCTTTGTACAACACGGCAGAGAAGTGAAGGAGGAGGTTGGGAACAGCATTACAGGACTGATCTCTGTGCACTGGATTCCCGCAGGAGACTGAATCTGCATCTCACACCCCATTATGCAACAACAAAACTGTGCACTTTCACAACATCCAGAGACACTTTGATCATTATTTGTCTAATGTCTTATATGAAACTCTGTCTGCTGCGGAACAAAACACTTGTTGATCTTCTTTACAGGGTGATCAGAAACAGTCTGAAAAGCTTGTAAGGGTGTTGCAGCGTAAGCTCTGCTGAGAAATAATTGCTGAGACAAAAACTCGATACGTTACGCCGTTTCTGAGTTAATTAGCATTGACGTTAGCCAATCAGATCGTTGCATGCGAAAATTCAAGTGTCCTGCCACTTATAATTAGTGTCCATTGTTCTCATACCGTTGATCACAGTGAACGAGACTGCTCAGCCTTTCGGCCGGCCGCTGTGTCCCAGCGGTCCTAGGCGCTTAATTTTATAAACAAGTTTAACAATGTCCTACTCTCACAGAGTTCATAATGGTTAACTAATAATGGTATGACATGGGAAGGAAGGCAGGAAATCTCTCCCACTACCTCAGAGATTTTCAGCCCCGGCCAATCAAATAATTTGCACACAAGCACGGGCAGGAAAACACTCTTCCTACGGAAATAATTTTTGTGAGGCGACCACGGAGCCCTTATTCAGACCTTTACGAACATTGCTGCACCACATGGGAGCGTCCAACGTCTGGTCCCACGGTATTAAGCTCTGTGTCTTTCGCCTGGCCTCCAGATCTTATCTAGCCAAAAGGATTCTTGTTAGTGTCTCAGATAACGCTGTCCACCCTCTCACATGCTGACACAGAAGGCTGCTATTTCCCGGCCCTAAACCTGCATAGAGATGACTTTCAACACCAAACAGTCCCTCTAAGTCAACTTACTTGTCATGAGGTAGCTAAAAAAAGCCCCCATCGCTGCAGAAAATAGTGGGTCTCCCTCACTGTACTAAAATGAAGGGGAAAAGAAGTAATTAGCAGTGCATTCATTGGCAGTACTGAAGATTATCGCACTTTTCATTCAGCGTTAAAGCATTGGCTATGTTGACTATTGGGATCTGCGTATTACGTAACAGAAATATGTTGCGTGACGGACTTGGCGTAAACTGTCATGTAACAACCTCAATTGTTGGCAACAGTTCCAGGAAGTTTCATATCAGCGCACACTCCGCTGCAGAGTGAAAATCTCATTCTGGAAACATCCCCCAAGCTGTGGCTAAGCCATGTCTCCGCAATATCCTTTCTTTCAGGAGTGCTAGTTCTGCAAGGTTCGCAGGAGATCTTCTGCAAAGTTTGGAAGGCAGGAGACGAGGTACTGCCAGAAGTAAAGCTGTGAGTACCGAGCGTGAGTCGTGCTTCGGTAGCTCAGCTGGTAGAGCACTTGCCTGCGAAAGGCAAAGGTCCCGAGTTCGAGTCTCGGTCTGGCACACAGTTTTAATCTGCCAGGAAGTTTCATATCTATTTTGTACATCTATAAATTTTTCTTATGTCTGCCACAATCATTATCGTTATTGTTATTATTATTATTATCATTATTATTGTTATTACTATCATCACTATTAGTGGCAGCAGTAGTTGTAGTGCAATTTCTGCCAGTATTAACTTCATTAGTGCATAGTCAATATAATTTACTCACACTACCACCTCAGACATTCACATCATTTTAATTCTATTTGTCATATTAAAACTGGTATTCTTGGGTAATTATGATGTAAAATCGTGCTGAATGCGTGAAACCAAAGTCCGATGTAAGAAAGGATATTATGGCCCTAATAATATCAGGTAACAAACTGAAGAGCCAAAGTGGGCCCCCGCGCGCATGCAGAAGTGACACAACATAGCGTGACATGGACCCGAGTGATGTCTGAAGTAGTGCTGGAGGGGATTGACACCATTCAGGGCTGTCTATAAATCCGAAAGAGTACAAGGTGGTGAAGATCTCTTCTGAAAAGTACGCTGCAAGGCATTCAAGATACGCGCGATAATGTTAATGTCTGGGGAGTTTGGTGGCCAGCGGAAATGTTTTAACTCAGAAGAGTGTTCCTGGAGCAACTCTGAAGCAATTCTTGACGTGTGGGGTGTCACACTCACTATTTTGCTGGAATTTCCCCACTCTGTCGGAATGAACAATGGACATGAATGGATGCAGATGATCAGATAGGATGCTTACTTACGTGTCACCTGTCAGAGTCGTATCTAGACCTATTAGAGGTCCCATTCACTCCAACTGCTCACGCCTCACACCATTACAGAGCCTCCACCAGCGTGAACAGTTCCCTGTTGACATGTAGGGTCCATGGATTCATGAGTTTGTCTCCATACCCGTACATGTCCGTCCGCTCGATACAATTTGAAACGAGACTCGGCCGCCCAGGCAACGTTCTTCCAGTCGGCAGCACTCCAGTTTCGGTGTTGACGGGCCCAGGCGATGAGTAAAGCTTTGTGTCCTGCAGTCATCAAGAGTATACGAGTAGGCCTCCGAAAGGTCATATCGACGATGTTTCGTAGAATGGTTCCCACGATGACATTTGTTGATGGTGCAACATTGAAATCTGCAGCAATTTCTGTAAGGGTTGCACTTCCGTCAGGCTGAACGATTCTCTTCAGTCGTTGTTGGTGCCGTTCTTGCAAGATATTCTCCCGGCCGCAGCGATGTCGGCGATTTGATGTTTTACCAGAGTTCTGATATTCACGGTACACTCGTGAAATGGTCGTACGGGAAAATCCCCACTTCATCGCTACCTCGGACTTGCTGTGTCCCATAGCTCGTACGCCGACTAAAACACCACGTTCAAATTCACTTAAATCTTGATAACCTGCCGTTTTAGCTGCAGAAACCCATCTGACAACTGTCTTATATAGGCGTTGCCGACCCCAGCGCCGTATTTTGCCTGTTTATGTATCACTCTATTTGATTACGCATGCCTATAGCAGTTTCTTTAGCACTTTAGTGTAAATAAAATAGTGACCGTATACAGGTGACAGCTTATTTCCCTTGATATCTGTGATTCGATAGTTAGTTACATGGAAAACTACGAGGGTAATGCCAAAAGTAAGGTATCCTATTTTTTTTATAAGTACATAGGCCTGTTTATTTCCTCAATGGTTTACATAAGTTTACAGCTTGAACATTTAGATATTTATTCGACATAATCACCATTTCTGTCGATGCATTTTTGTAGACGCTGTGGCAGTTCTTGTATGCCAATATCATATCAGCTCGCCACCATGCTGTTCAGAAAGGTATGAACCTCTCCTTTCACCTCGTCGTCGGAGCTGAATCGCTTTCCACCTAAATGTTCTTTTAACCTAGGGTACAGGTGATAGTCACAGGACGCCAAGTTAGGACTATAGCGTGGGTGGGTGATTATATTCCACTGAAACTGTTGCAGGAGAGCAACGGTTTGCCGAGCGATGTGTAGGCGCGCGTTGTCATGGAGAATGTGTACACCCTTGCTTAACATTCCTCTTCTCCGGTTCTCAATTGCCCGTTTGAGTTTTTTCAGAGTCTCACAGTACCTGTCAGCGTTAATTGTGGTCCCAGCGGTTCAACTCCGACGACGAGGTGAAAGAAGAGGTTCATAACTTTCTGAACAGCATGGCGGCGAGCTGGCGTGACATGGGCATACAAAAACTGCCACAGCATCTACAAAAATGCATCGACAGAAATGGTGATTATGTGGAAAAATAGCTAAATGTTCAAGCTGTAAACTGATGTAAACCATTGTAGAAATAAACAGGTCTGTGTACTTACAAAAATATAGGAGACCTTACTTTTGGGATTACCCTGGTATCTCATCATCGTCAAAATGGCGATCTCCATGAGAACCAAGTCTTTTTTCGAATCTGAACGCCGTCACCTGTACAGTGAAATTGACCTTTAGAAGGCGCCAGTGTCTGCCTGGTACTTAATTTTGTTCATTGGTCCTTCCAGAATCGCTGCGAAAAACGCATTTGGGTTGACTACACATATTAGTGCCTTATTGGTCTGGAGAGAAGAAGCGAACAGAGGCACTCACTTTTCGGGCCACCTTGGACAAGTCAACACGCACTTCTGTGATAGCTGCAGTCAGCTTCCAGGCCACATACTCCAGCACCGAGAACTCACGCTGTACAGTATTCCTAAGTGGTAAATCCGTAAAGGTGGTTGCCGATCTTTAGACCCGTGAAACAGCCAACCAATTCGTTGCTCGCTAGTCGCTACAACTTCATTAATGAATACTGCAGTTATCACATCAAGTTACGACCGAAACCGAACGAGAAATCATCCATGTCCCGCTCAGGTAAAACTATATGTCTTGATTCTGTCGTACATCTCGTGCAGTTAAAGTGTTCTTGTGTGTTTATTCCTGTTGACTGAGCACTGACGCCTCTCCAACTGCCTGTTAAAGTTGAACAGTTTAAGCGCGCTTGGCCATTCATTCCAGTGCTGTCACATTGACTGATTATGCGAGTTTCCTGTATAGGTAATTGAATGCTTTATTCGTTATATGAGGATAGACCAATATGTTATTTTCTAAAGGCAGTTGGTTTTATTCAGGACTCCAAGACACCACATTATTCCACATTCTTTGGCTACAAAATCCTATTCCTCAACATAATCTCTGTTCACTGCGATGGCCTTATGCTACCTTACTGGGGGAGCCTGTATGCCAAGCCGGCACGGTAGCGCAGCGTGTTCGGTCAGAGGGTTACGCGCCCTCAGTAATAAATATTTTGGGTTAATCGATCATCAACGAACTTAAACGGATGTCTTACGACGTCCGCCTCGAGCAGACGCAACGAACAAAAGCGAACAGAAAAAAAAGTGGTCAGCGCTAGAAAACGTCGATTCTAAGGGTGCGGGTTCGGTTCCCGACTGGGTAGGAAATTTTTTCCCCTCAGAGACTGGGTGTTCTGTTATCCTAATCACCATCATTTCAACCCAATCGACGCGCAAGTCGCCGAAGTGGCGTCAAATCGAATGGCTTCCACCCGGCGAACTGTCTACCCGACGTGAGGCCCAAGTCACACGACAATTACATTTATTTTTAGCCTCCCCATCATCCACGTACTGCTTCCCGCAGAGAAGACGGTATCCTTCTTTGGCCCAAACAAATGGAGTCGGAAGATGCGATCCGTGGAAAATGGTTACGGATAAATAAAAAATACTTATTTACTTTGTAAATTTTGATTCGCTAAGACTAAAACTCTCCCTCTCTCCCCATAGGGTGGAGTTTCAGAGAGAGGATAATACTCAGTAAATGCCTGAAGATGGCCTTGTAAGCCGAAAACCGGTTAGCAATAAAAATAATATTGTAGAACAAAAGCAAACTGGTGCTTTTCATTTATTATTAGAGTTTTAGTGTTAGCGAATCAAAATTTACGAAGTAAATAAGTATTCCTTTATTTATCCGTAACCATTTTCCATGCAAAAATGAGAACATGGATTTTCTTGAATTACAGCGCCATCTGCCAAGAATCAAAACAAATGTTTAAGACAAAATGTACGTAGTTTTTTATGCAGACTGTGATTCTGCAAAAAAAGGGGGTTCCCCTTTGAAATTTTAAAGTTGCCTCCCGCCCCAACCCCAGGGGGCTGGGGTGGCGGCCTTATTTTAGCACCAGCAGTTGTCCCCCTCGATAAGAATCAACTCTGGAATCTACACATTTTTTCGCGTGAAGCTAATTTTTCGAGTTATTCTGGTTTGTCAACTTCAAATTTATACCCTGTATATAAATAATCTAATGGAAAGCGTCGGATGCTCTTTAAGGCTATTCACAGATGATGCAGTTGTCTGTACCAAAGTAGCAAGGCCAGATGGTAGTAAGAATTTGCAGAACGACCTGCAAGAGAATTGACGATTGGTGCAGGCTCTGATTGTTGACCCTGAACGTAAATAAATGTAACATATTGCACACACATAGGAAAAGAAATCCACTACTGTACAGCTACACTATTCATGACAAACAGCTGGAGACAACGTCTACCGTAAAACATCTAGGCGTAACTACCTAGAACGACCTTAAGTAGAATGACCACACGAAACAGATCGTGGGAATAGCAGACACCAGACTCAGATACATCGCAAGAACCTTAAGGAAATGTAACTCATACACGAAAGAAGTGATGTGTAAGGTGCTTGTTCGCCCGATTCTTCAGTATTGTTCGTCTATCTGGGATCCCTATCAGGTAGGACTGATAGAGTAGATAGAAAAGGTCCTACTAAGAGCGGCGCGTTTCGTCACAGGATCGTTTAGCTGCCGAGAGAGCGTTTCGGAGGTGCTAAACAAACGCCACTGGCATACGTTACAAGAGAGGCGTTGTGCATCACGGACAGACTATTGAAATTTCGGGACAGCACGTTTCAGGAGGAGTCGGACAACATATTACTTCTCCCACATACATCTCGCGTATTGACCACGAGGAAAAGCTTGAGAAATTAGAGGCAATATGGAGGCTTATCGACAATCATTCTTTCCACGCCCTATTCGCGAGTGGAACAAGATTGTAGGGTTCAGATAGCGGTACCGAAAATACTCTCCACCATACACCATTTTGTGGCTTGCGGAGTATGATGTAGATGTAGATGAATGTCTTTCGGATGAGTTAGAACGCTCAAATTCCAGCGTCCAACATCGCTACCTTCTCTGAGCAAAAATGGGCTGCGATTATCCGACAAGCATGCAGACATCTCATGGTTAGTGTTCGCAGCAGAATTCCATCTATCATGAAGGTTAATGGGGCACACGCACCAGACTACTGTCAACCAACAAATTTCCGGTTACTTTTGATCAGATACTGTAACGCGAACGGGAGGAAAGAGACTTACAAGAGGAATTTTATATTTTTCTGACAAAGCAATAACAATCATTAACAAATATATTGTCCCTTGAGCTCTGGTAAGGAGCCGCTAAATGTTTCTGGGCGATTTATAATTACTGTCGCGGATGCAAACACGCAGAAAGAACTTATAATTTAGCCGCGCGGGGTAGCCGTGCGGTCTGATGCGCCTTGTCACAGTCCGCGCGGCTCCCCTCCCCCGTCGGAGGTTCGAGTCCTCCCTCGGGCATAGGTGTGTGTGTTGTCCTTAGTGTAAGTTAGATTAAGTAGTGTGGAAGCTTAGGGACCGATGACCTCAGCTGTTTCGTCCCATCAGATGTTACCACGAATTTCCAAAATTTCCAAAACTTAAAAATTTTGCACTGCTGGAAGTCTGTGCGATTCTGCGAGAGGGTAGGCCAACGGAAAGACACAAGATTGCCACAATGACTGCTGATAACACTTCTATAGATATAAAAGCACAAATGAGACTTCAAAGTCAGTGCAACACAGATGAACCAAAAGTCTAGCTTGGAATATTAGGTATGTTTACTACACTAATCAGTTTACTTTGTCCGATCCCTGTATGTATCAAATGCAGCAAGGACAAAAATCTGTAACAAATATTGTCTCGTTTATGCTACATTCTGAGTTCAAGTAAGAGAGAGTTAAAGCTGCAAATTATAACGCACCCTAGCGCTGTCGAAAAAAGACATAACATTGAAATTTAAGCCAAGTTATTGATTTACGTAATTGCTGACATCGGCCTAATTTTAAATATCCTTTTGTTTCCTCCTTTTTTCACTATTACTCAACAGATGGGACACGATAAATACTTCTTAAAAGTAGATGAAGGCTCAGTACTGAAGCGAAATGGGATAATTTTGCACTTCTCTGCATGAACTTCACTGCTGGTATTTCTTACTATGGGTTCTTATTGGGTGTCTGTACAATGCGTGGAATCGGAACACAGGTGTGTATGCGAAGTATCTGAAAGGGAACTGAAATGGGCATGTCCATTAAACAGGACAGAAGGTTGGTCGGGCCATATCGGTAAAAAGAAGGTTGAACGAAATCTTGTTTAGCAGGTGCATGTATGCGTAATTCACAGCGAAAACCTTCCACCCGCCAAGACCGAAATATGCGTTATATAAGATGTGAAACGGCTGTGCCTCGCCTCCAAATTCTGGCCTGGCCTGTAGTCGGTGCATTCAGGACAGCAGTCCACAGTCTCCAAGACGCAAATGGTCCCATCCTGTATATTATGTGCCTTTAGAATTATTTCCATCCGTTGTAGGAGCACTTTTATGCAAGTGTGCTGATGTTAAAAGTGCATTTTCAACTACCACATACATACACTATATCACCCCATTTTGCCCAGACCGTCAATTACATAAGATTTGAGGGAAACGATTCCAGCGCAGTTACGATCACACAAACACACACACACACACACACACACACACACACACACACACACACACACGAAGTGTGGACTTATACTTGGCACTGATGAGTGATGAGATATGCATTCGATATCGGATTATCGAATATAGCCCTAAGGAAAGTGAAATGTAATTTGTTCTCCAAATAATACCCTGCTACTGAGATATAATATTTATACTTGGTATCTAATTGTGAATGAAACAACCAGCGCGCTAAGCTTTAATAATAGTGCCTGTACTTAAATCTGAAACACTCGGGAAGTGTCACACTTAAATCAATTGACTTTAACTAATATTGTCTTATCGTCCTCAGCTGCGTGTCATGTAATGTTGATAATTTGCAGGCTACGTCCATCTATGTGCGACTGAATGAAACGAGTTTTATAATGCCTAAGCTTTTCGCCTTGTTTGCTGAAAGGCATCATCACTGGCCTGAAATATTTGTATCTATAACAAATTTCTATACATACTAGACACTAAGATTTTACGACATTGCCGTGCCTGTGTTGTTCAGAACTGCGATGCAACATTCCTTCAGGCATGCATGCATGCATGCATGCCCCAAGGAACATGCACTGCGACAACTACCACAGGCATTATGAAATACATGAAACGTTTCCACAGCTGCGAATATGGACAACTATTAGCTGTATAATGGACTGACAACAGTGAAATTTTGTGCGGGACCAGGACTCGAACCCGAATTTCCCGCTCATCGCGAGTGATCGCCTTACCATTAGGCTAGCAGAGCACACTTCAGGGACAAACCGAAACTTCCATATGTCGTCAACTATTTGCGTACAGCCTGCGCTCGTGCATTTCATGTACTGCATAATGCTTGTAGTCGCCGGAGTGGCTGTTCCTTCGGCTTGCATGAATGCTCGAAGGAACATTGCATTGTACTTCCGGACAATACATGCAATGCGTGATTGTATTTATCCGCCGACACTGGACAAGCGAGTTTCAGTTAAATTGTTTCTCCTATCTGGGAATATGCATAATGGATGTACGAGCGTAGACTGTAGACACACAGTTGACGACATGTGGAAGTTCGGGTCTGGTACTGAAGTATGTTCGAATAGCCTAATGGTAACGCGACCGCTCGTGGGAAGCAAGAAATCCAGGTTTGAATGTCGGTGCGGCAAAAATTTTCATTATCGTCATTCCATTATACACAAATGATGGTTGCACATATTCACAACAGCCAATACGTTTCATGTACTGTAATTTTAGAATACAAAGCGTTTGGAACCTTTTTACTTTCTGTAACGTAATAATTGTAAAAGGTTTGTGTATAGTGCCGTACGTGAATGCGTGATTTGCTGGTTTCAAAGCTAGTTTTCTGTTTCTGGTCTTTGGAGTTTTTGCTAGCACAGCACTGAGGACATGAACACACTGTAAGTAAAATTTTTTGATGCCGTTTAGGGGTATAGATATCGTGTCGGATTAGTTCTTACACGGTCAGCAACAAAAAGCAGCGTCAAAAAGTGTATGTGAGTCTACAGCAATCGATTTAATACTCCTCAAACAATCAAAGCATACGTAGAAGCAGAGTATCAACGGTAGCATACGAGTACGACTTGTCAGGTTTTCATTACGCTTCCTTTCATTTTTTGTCTACTGATACTGTTGTAGTATTCACCAACAACTTAGGCACCCAACATAGAGGTAGCAGGAACGGAGTCTCAAGCTAGAGCTCCGTGGCTATAGGAAAGTGGCCTGCTTGCACATTTACCACGGTCAGTCTCATGGGGACATGCGTCATCATCACCTCCTTCCAAGGAGTAGGTGTTATAGTCACCTGTTGCGGTCTTTATCATCCATACACCTCTTACGAGGTCTATCTATTCCACTCTTTCCAATCAGCCGATCATTCATCATCTTTTTTGGCAATGTATCTGCTAGTATTCTGTCAACATGATCCTTCCTTTTTGTTCTATTCACCTATCTTATCATTCACTGAACAGATTTTTAAAACTTATCTTACTGTTACATTCCTGATTTTATCCATTTTGTTAAAGCCCCTCACATACCTCACGAACTTTAGCTCTGCTGCCTGTATACGTGATTTATCATTTTTGTTACTATCCACGATTCACAACCACGTACAAGAGTAGGTGCAGACATAACTTTATAGAATTTCATTTGGTTTCAGTTCTTGTGCCCCCATGCCCGCTCCCCGAAGTTCTTCCAAGTGTTTATCAAACAGCTTGATGTTTGTTAGCTTTTTCTTAGTACCTATGACCTAGTGAAAACTAATATCACATCTCATCCGAGATAACTGGACTGGGATACTTCTACAATTTTATCATTTATTGTTATTTTCGATCTGACTGTATTCTTCCCTTTGAAAACCTTTGTCTTGTCTAATTCGCAGATATAGCTGTAGTATATTCCGTTTTGGCTCCATTTATGTAGTGGCCTTTGTAACTTATCTTCTATTTCCTCTATAATTATCCAGTCATCAGCATTCAACAGAGCATTTCATAGTGTACTAGATCCTATTTTAGGTTCTTACCATGCTTCATCTTTCCACTTCGTAGCTAGGCCGTCAACATATAAATTAAATAAAATGGGCGATAGAATACACCCTGTCGCCCACCTGGATTTATAAAAATTTCAGCCGACTTCTCGAATATGAATTTACAACTATTTACGTATTCACACGCAGATTCAGTACAGCAAAAATAAAATGTTTATAAAAACCTTTTATTTTTAATATTATCCTCAAAAAATTTATGATAACAAACAGGAAAGTCAGAAACAATCTGGAAAGCTTGTGTGTGTGTTAAAGGGGAGGCTATGCACAGAATCAATTGTTAAGAAAAAATTTGATACGCTGCGCCGTTTCAGAGTTAATTTGCATTGCAGTTAGCCAATTAGGTAGTTGCGTGGGTAAATTCAAGCAGCCTGCCAGACACAATTAGTGCCAGTTGTCTCATAGCGTAGATGATAGAGCACATGACTACTCAGCCTTTGGCACGGGTTCGATACTTACTACCGTCCCATGTCCAACTTTTTTATCGCTCTCGTTTTAGGAAACTAAGCGAAGCACACGTTTGGCGAGACCGTCACCTGCAGGCCACTTGAATTTGGGCGTGCAACGGCCTGATTGTCTACCTTCAATGCTAATTATCTCGGGAAAAACGCAGCGTATCGAATTTGCTTACTAAAAATCGTTTCTCAGCGTAGCCTACACTGCAACGCTGTTAAAAGCTTTCCAGAATGTTTCTTGAGACCCAGTATCTAAAACAAAGTAACTGTGGTAACACGTGAGAAACAAGAACAATTATTTTTTAAAATATGGTACATCCAGATATACTCAGCTTTTGTTTGTGAGAAGGCATGGCACTGATGTAAAATTCTGAACCTTATATGACTTAACACAGTAGATGATTGCTAACTCATCTAACTGAGGTTCAGTTTGGACTGCAGTTAGAGAATTTATATGTTCAGTCTCTTAAAAGGTAAACACATTCCCTATCATTTTGTCTCATCCTCGACACTCAATTTTAAATATCCGACAGCTGGCACTACTCAGCAACTGATGACTGCAGGTGAAAACTGTAGGCAGTTTCGGGCTTCATCGCCCTCTGAGGCGGCAGACGTAAATGTTGGCAGGTGAAAGACGTATCTGAATGTCTAGTTGAGGAAGGACTAAGTAGTACTTGGTATGTGGGCTAGCTAGGGAGCGGCTGACGACACTGTGTGTGGTGCCTTGGTGCCTCGCTGAGACTGCTTGCTGGTCTGCGTTCTCAGAAGACTGCCTCAGTGCAAAGCGTCTGAGGCAGCGGCAACATCCAACTCCTGGCGGTGGAGGGCTGGGCGAATCTCAATAAAGTAGCTTCTTTAACTTCTTGCTTCCTCGATCGGTGTCGTGTGATTATGATAGGTGCACACATGTTGCTCCCCTTAGCTTTTTACCATGGAATCGCGATAAACTATGCCCAAAATCATGGCGAGGGTTCGTGGGTCAAGCTTCTGGCACGCCCAGGTCCTTATGTTTGTCTTTCGGACGAGAAGGGACTTCGACTTCTACACTACTGGCTATTAAAATTGCTACACCACGAAGATGACGTGCTACAGACGCGAAATTTAACCGACAAGAAGAAGATGCTGTGATATGCAAATGATTAGCTTTTCAGAGCATTCACACAAGAATGGCGCCGGTGGCGACACCTACAACGTGCTGACATGAGGAAAGTATCCAACCGATTTCTCATACACAAACAGCAGTTGACCGTCGTTGCCTGGTGAAACGTTGTTGTGATGCCTCGTGTAAGGAGGAGAAATGCGTACCATCACGTTTCCGACTTTGGTAATGGTCGAATTGTTGCCTATCGCGATTGCGGTTTATCGTACCGCGACATTGCGTAGTAGACTAGTCTCCACGTGGTGCACCCCGGGCAACGTGATTATATCGCGGCTAAATAGTCCACAAACTTGGCTACCAGACTATCCTGTGGGATCTCCTGGTAATTCAAACATGCAACGAAGTGACCAAACGAACGATTCCTTTGGGAACCATCCGACTAGAAGATTAGGACCATCAGTCCGGATCTGCCAGCTAAATATTGAGGGAATTAGTCGATCCAAATCTGAAAATCTTTCAAAGTTTCTATTGGACAATAGCATCGATGTGGTACTCCTTCAGGAAACACATACCGACTCGCAGGAAGACTTACAAAGAAGAGGACGTATTCAAGGCTTCCAACAAATAGCCGCAACATATCATCACGCCTATGGCACCGCCACATATGCCCGATCCGATATTGAACATGCACACCTGCTGCCCACAAGCACAGAAAACAACATCCATGTTGTTGATATAAAAGTAGACAACATAAGACTTATAAATGTCTACAAACCACCAAACCAAATCTGGCCAAGTATTGTACTACCCGTACATGAGCACCCAACGATATATGCCGGTGATTTTAAAAGCCATCATGAAATGTGGCGATACACCCAAAATAATGAACATGGAGAAGCGCTGGTGGAATGGGCCGACGAGAACAATCTACATCTTATATTCGATGCTAAGGAAAGGGGCACATTCCACTCGGCCGCCTGGCGCAGGGACTACAATCCGGACCTCTGCTTTGTAACTACCGATAACGAGGGAAAACCAGTGCCTATACATAGAAGGGTTGCCACAGATTTCCCACACAGCCAGCATAGGCCTGTTATTTTAGACATCGGTGTCACTATACCCCTGATACGGTCCTTCCCTCGACCTAGATGGAATTTCCAAAAAGCTGACTGGGAGAAGTATTCAGCGGACCTTGATAAATGCATCCGGTTTATACCGTCACTACCTAAATGCTACGATCGTTTCAGGAAAGCTATAATTACCACAGCTAAAAAACACATCCCTAGGGGGTTTCGAAAAGAATACATCCCAGGATGGGATGCAAAATGCCATCAGCTATATGAGGATTTTACTAGTAGTGGTGGCCAAGAAATAGCTGATGACCTCCTCCACAATCTAGATTCCGCAAGAAGACAACGATGGACTGAACCAACTGAAAGAATGAATTTCACTCAATCAAGTAGGAAGGCATGCAGTTTGTTACGTAAACTCGGAGGTACGACAAGACCAGCCCAGAAAAATCCAACCATAACACCAGAGAAAATTGCAAATAACATTGTCGAAATGTCAAGAGCTCCGAGAGACAAACCACATACCAGGATGATTAAGCGCGAACTCAGAACACTAAAAAAGAATACTCCAAATATATCAGAGCTTTCCAGACCATTCACTGAGGATGATGTCATTACTGCCCTCAAGGATATGAAACCGGGCAAAGCCCCAGGTTTTGACAACATACATCCAGAATTTCTAACCTACGCTGGAAAGAACGTAGTCAAATGGCTGGCAAATTTCTTTTCGAACATTTTGACTACAAACCATCTCCCTAGAGAATTCAAAAAGGCAAGAATAATAGCTTTGCTGAAACCAGGGAAACCAGCAGACCAACCGCTAAGCTACAGACCAATAGCACTTCTTAGCTGTACATACAAACTTCTCGAACGACTTGTCCATAATCGAATTAGCGGCATTATTATGGAGAACTTACCTATAGAACAGGCAGGCTTCAGACCTGGCCGTAGTTGCTGTGACCAAGTTCTGGCATTAACATCCTACATAGAGGCTGGATTTCAACAGAAATTGAAAACAAGTGCTGTATTTCTAGACTTAACATCTGCATAAGATACTGTTTGGAGAGATGGAATAATTTACAAACTCTTAAGAGTGATTCCTTGCCAGATTCTAACATCCTTAATACATAATATGCTGAGTAACAGAACCTTCCAGGTCACCCTAAACGGAAAGACAAGCAAAACAAAACTTATTAACACCGGGCTTCCGCAAGGCTCCGTATTGGCCCCTCTTCTGTTTAACCTCTATATAGCAGATCTCCCAAACACAAAGTCAAGAAAATTTTGCTATGCGGATGACATAGCACTGGCTACCAGAGACAAGTATCTCTTCAATACAGAGGAAGTCCTTAATAATGACGTTGAAATGCTATACAATTATTTCAAGAAATGGAGACTCAAGCCAAACCCTAACAAAACTGAAGTATCTACATTCCATCTTAATAACAAAATGGCAAATGAAATTATTAACATAAAACTCGGAAACACCAACCTCAAACATAATAAGTTTCCAAAGTACTTAGGTATAACATTGGATCGCACTCTTTCTTACCGAAAACATCTGGAGAACACCACTGCAAAAATTGGAACACGGAATAACATCATCCAAAAACTTAGCGGTACCACTTGGGGAGCTAACGCAAAAACATTAC
Source organism: Schistocerca piceifrons (assembly GCF_021461385.2). Taxonomy (NCBI): domain Eukaryota; kingdom Metazoa; phylum Arthropoda; class Insecta; order Orthoptera; family Acrididae; genus Schistocerca; species Schistocerca piceifrons. Next base: position 431,193,974 of record NC_060142.1, read on the forward strand.
GCACCTCATCTATCGCCTTAGTGTTCTCTGTGGCTGAGTACTGCGGTCCAGTCTGGATTAATAGCTGTCACACCAAACTTATTGACAGGCAATTAAATAACACAATGAGGTTGATTTCTGGAACTGTTAAATCAACGCCCACGTACTGGTTACCGGTGCTATGTAATATCCTGCCCCCGGACCTGCGTAGAAAAGCGGCCCTACTGCACGAATTCAGGAAGATTGAGACAAAACCAGAACTACCAATTAAAGAAGAATTCTCACAACTGCGACACACTCGATTGAAATGAAGAAAGCCACCCATACGCACAGCTGAGCAGCTTCAAAATAATAAATATGACCACATGAAACAATGGAGACTAGATTGGAACCAAATGACAAATGACCAACTACAGACCTGGTTTGAGAGCTATAACTGCAACATCTCTGGAATGGAACTAACACGGAAAACATGGTCCGCATTCAATCGAATACGTACTGGACATGGCAGGTGTGCGGATTCACTACACAAATGGGGAAGAGCGATGTCACCAGAATGCGACTGCAGTGCTCCTAGACAGACGATCCAACACATCCATGGTGAATGCGCCTTGCGAGCATATGCAGGGAACTGGTCCGACTTCCTGGAGGCATTCCCATCGGCGCTAGAATGGATCTCAAACCTTGATAAAACCTTTTAACTGACCAATATAAACATAAATTATATTTATGATTGTTATAAGATTTTAATGTCTAACACTTGATGTATTAATGTTGCATGTATAGCCATACGCTAAATAAAAATAAATAATTGCTGCTCGTGTTCAAAAATGGTTCAAATGGCTCTGAGCACTATGGGACTCAACTGCTGTGGTCATCAGTCCCCTAGAACTTAGAACTAATTAAACCTAACTAACCTAAGGACATCACACACATCCATGCCCGAGGCAGGATTCGAACCAGCGACCGTAGCAGCAGCGCGGCTCCGGACTGGAGCGCCTAGAACCGCAGGCGCTGCTCGTCTTGGTCGAGATCCAATGACTGTTAGCAGAATATGGAATCGGTGGGTTTAGGAGGGCAATACGGAACGCCGTGCTAGATCCCAACGGCCTCGTATCACTAGCAGTCGAGATGACAGGCATCTTATCCCCGTGGCTGTAACGGATCGTGCAGCCAATTCTCGATCCCTGAGTCAACAGATGGGGACGTTTTGCAAGACAACAACCATGTGCACGAACAGTTCGACGACGTTTGCAGCAGCATGGGCTATCAGCTCGGAGACCATGGCTGCGGTCACCCTTGACGCTGCATCACAAATAGGAGCGCCTGCGATGGTGTACTCAACGACGAACCTGGGTGCACGAGTGGCAAAACGTCATTTTTTCGGATGAATCCAGGTTCTGTTTACAGCATCATGATAGTCGCATCAGTGTTTGGCGACATCGCGGTGAACGCAGATTGGAAGCGTGTATTCGTCATCGCCATACTGGCGTAATACCCGTGGTAATGGTATGGGGTGCCATTGGTTACACGTCTCGGTCACCCCTTGTTCGCATTGACGGCACTTTGAACAGTGGACCTTACATTTCAGGTGTGTTACGACCCGTGGCTCTCCCCTACATTCGATCTCTGCGAAACCCTACATTTCAGCAGGATAATGCACGACCGCATGTTGCAGGTCATGTACAGGCCGTTCTGGATACAGAAAATATTCGACTGTTGCCCTGGCCAACACATTATTCAGATCTCTCACCAACTGTAAACGTCTGGTCAATGGTGGCCGAGAAACTGGTTCGTCACAATACGCCAGTCACTACTCTTGATGAACTGTGGTATCGTGTTGAAGCTGCATGGGCAGCTGTACCTGTGCACGCCATGCAGGATCTGTTTGACTCAATGCCCAGGCGTATCAAGGCCCTTATTAACGGCCAGAGGAGGTTGTTCTGGGCACTGATTTTTCAGGATCTAGGCACCCAAATTGCGTGAAAATGTAATCACATGTCAGTTCTAGTATAATATATTTGTCCAATGAATACCTGTTTATCATCTGCATTTCTTCTTGGTGTAGCAATTTTAATGGTCAGTGGTGTATCTGGGTGTCATCTGTTGGCTGCAGCTAGACGCCGTTGCTGGAGACAAAGTGGTGGATGGCTGCGGTTGTCTTTGCATCTCCCACAGAGTACTAGTTGCACTGAAGTCTTGTAAATCAGAAAATAAAAGCGCCTATGCTATTTGCTTATAAATGCATTAGCGCGTTGCGGTCGCAGCTGATTTCTAAGGCCCGTTGCGGCACCATGAGGAATTTGGGTTTTATAAAAGGTATGGCTAAGCTACTACATGACTTTATCTTGCACCCAAACTTTCGTGTCATATCTACAGATTGTACTGGGTACCTGATCATTTATGTTAAAAAATTTGTCTCGATTGTTATTGGAGATCGGGATCAGGATCTTGAAATGGCTTTAAAAATGGCGTTTAGGCACGAAATTTCCTCCCTTGTAGTCTTCCAGCTGGAGATTACCCATTATGCGTAGTTGCTTTGTACTGTTTTACAGTAGAATGGTCGCTTAGCGTAGAAATAAAATCTTGCTAGAACCAGCTGGAACCCATTCGTCGGCTACGCAACGGTGTCGTGTCTGATGTCAACTCTAGGATGAAATGAATTACTATCATAAAGGGTGCTGATTGCCTTGCACTGTGCAAAACAGGACGCCAGAAACACCTGATTCAACACTTGGAGAAAGCCTTTCAGGCTGCAAATTTTTCATAAAGGAACGCTCTGAAGCCCTGAAGTTAAACTTAAGGCCAGTTAAGAACGCAGGCAGGCTCGGAAAACGGGAGCATATTCCCTCATCCTTGTAGGGGATCACGTCATCGACTGCTATAAAATCCCCACGTCCATTCCACTTACTGTCTTACGCCATTCCACCTGCATCACGGATGCTGATTACAGGTCAGCTCTGCTAGTTGCAGGATACCCTGTTGAAAAAAATGGAGGGAATAAGATTGGGTTTAACGTTCCGTCGACATGCAGGTAATTCGATACAGAGCACAAGATCGGATCGTGGATGGCCGGACGTGGATCAAAACCGCCGCCCTCGGGAATCCGAGTCCAGCCCTCTTTAATACAATGAAGTGTCGATATCCGCCGCGACCCTGGAGTTTACTACTAGGGTTCTTAAGCAGTCTGGTTGTGGAGGGAACTACGACTCTATGAGCTACATTCCTGCTGGTCACAACAGGAACTGACTGACCATGAGGGCCTGGCAGATCATCGATGATTAGAGAACCTATCCGTCCGTTTGCGAGCTGTTCGACTTGGGACCGAGACGCGCATGCCGCCACTTCTCGGCAGTACAAGTACCACCTTTCTGCCTGCCCTTCTTGTTGAAGTTGGGTCTTCCGCCTACACGCCATCTCGACATTCGACAACTGGGGCATGTAGATTCCTGGGGCTGAGCCTAAGCCCAGCATCAGTCAACGAGATCTCTGGGGCCCCGGTAGACTTCCACAGCCGCGCCGGTCTTATTGCGACACGCCAACCGTCTGACCCTCTAACGACGGGGCCGCAATACTGACCTCCGACAACTCCAGAGTTTGCGACTGCGGTGTCCTCGCTGGGCACTGACGTGCTACTCAGCACCCTCCTGCAATGCGGGTGGACAGAGTGGACGTAAAACTCTTGCTTATGAATGACTGCGAACTGAATAATGTCTCATTAGCGCTCCGGCACTCCATAGAAGTCCACCATCGCACCTCAATTTTGGTAACCTACACTCATGCAGGAGGCCACATCCGGTGGTCCTTAATATACAGCTGAGCCGGCCGGAGTGGCAGAGTGGTTCTAGGCGCTACAGTCTGACACCGCGCGACCGCTACGGTCGCAGGTTCGAATCCTGCCTCGGGAATGGATGTGTGTGATGTCCTTAGGTTAGTTAGGTTTAAGTAGTTCTAAGTTCTAGGGGACTGATGACCACAGATGTTAAGTCCCATAGTGCTCAGAGCCATTTGAACCATTTTTTATACAGCTGAGAGTGTTTGTCACGTGTGACTTGAACGTCCATGCAACTAGTTCGAGAAAGCCGTTGATTTCAGAATAAAATGGTGGGTTTTGAAATGTGAAATGCCATTTCTTTCATAAAAAGTCTGAATTCTTCAGATGAAAATTGTCATTGTTAGTAACTATAGCTTCTGGCAACCTCTCAGTGCAGAAAATCTATGACAAATCCTGAAGCTTTATCATGGAAATAATCGATGATATTTGGATCACAAATGGAATTTAGAAAATGCACCATTGGCGATGAACTTCCAAAAAATGGTGCACCAAGGACGACGTGTACATGTGGCCAGGGGTCTGATACCTCTGGCCACGGGAAATGTTCCCGAAAAGGAACTGACAGGTATTTTGGACATTAGTGGCATTTATCCAGCATCCTCGCTATGTCTTTACATTTTTCCATTGTCAGTGCTCTCTGGGATCGTACTACGACACAGTGCCATTCGTGTAGCATCAGAAGTACTTTGGATGCGATCGCTCCCGGAATGATATCTCTTGTCTTTGCTGATTCGGAATGTATCAGAATAACACTCTTGACAGCATGTCTCATGCTCGAATGTGATTTAATTGCAGGTTGACTAAGCAATCAATAGACACACCAAAAAATGGTTCAAATGGCTCTGAGCACTATGGGACTTAACGTCTGAGGTCATCAGTCCCCTAGAACTTAGAACTACTTAAACCTAATTAACCTAAGGACACCACACACGTCCATGCCCGAGGCAGGATTCGAACCTGCGTCCGTAGCGGTCGCGCTGTTCCAGACCATAGGGCCTAGAACCGCTCGGCCAATTTGATAGACACTCCCTGTGAATATAGTGTACTGTTAAGCTAACATAAAACTGGATGTTGGCTGTGGATGTCTGTCGGAGGCACAGAGCTCTTGTTACGTGAAGCTGGGATTAGGTTCAGTCCCAGGAATCTGCATACCCCTCTTGTCGGTTGTGGAGATGTTGTGTAGGTGGTAGACCAGACAGCGACGAGAAGGGCATCCAGGAAGGTTGTCCCAGCGTACCAGGTGATACTTGTACTGTCTAGGAGCGGCGACATCGCGCCACGCTCCCAAGTTGTACAGCTCGGAGACGGAGAGTACGGTGCTTCATTCACGGATGACCAGCCAAGCTCTCATGTTTCATCAGTCCCTGTTGTGACCAAGTTCCCTCCACAGCCAGACTCCAGAAGTTTTCTAGCAGTGGGTTCCAAGACGGCGGTGGATATGGACTCTTCGTTGTATTCAACGGGACTGGTCTCGCATTCGGAAGGACGACGATTCAAATCCGCATCCGGCCATGCTGATTTTGGTTTTCTGTGGTTTCCCTAAATGGCTCCAGACAAATTCCGGGATGGTACAATTGATTTTACATTGCCGACTTCCTTCCACAACCTTGCCATTAGCTGAGCTAGTGCTCCGTCTGGAGTGATCTCTATATCTACGGGACGTTAATCCCTATATTCTTCTTTTCCTACTTTTGAACAAGATATCCTGCAACTAGTACACCTGACCTGCCATCAGTATCCAAGATTTGAAAAGCTTTAGAAAACTAAAGCTTTAGGAAACTAAACGAGGAAATCGTTTGCTGAAATCGTCTTTTACGGGGCGCTTCAATTTGGGAGCGCAGGTGGAGTGGCCTAACTTTGACAATGAGTGGAATGAGGGCGTGGACTTTATAGGAGTTGATGACGTGATCTCCCATACGGATGAGGGAATATGCTCCCGTTTTCCGAGCCTGTCAGAGTTTTTAGTTTGAAGAAAGTATAACTTCAGGGCCTCAGAGAGATCCTTTATGCAAAATTTGCAGCCTGAAAGACTTTCTCGTGTCATGCTCAGGTTTAGCTATTACACGTACCCTTGCAACAGACGAGAGTTGCGTTGCGTGTACTCTGCGCTGTTTCCGATGTCCTGAATCAGGTGCGCGCTATGACGCAGGCACCTTCCTGTTTGATTGTACTTCATTTCTTCTTACAGTTGACATCGGTTACGCCATCGTTGCGTACCCGGTGTGTGGGTTCCAGCTGGTTCCAACAAAATTTTATTCCTACACTTACTTGTTAGTCTGCTGAGAAACAGTACAAAGCCACTCCACATAATGCAAAATCTCCAGCTGAAATACTACATGGGAGAAAACGCCGTACGTTAACGTCAATTTTAAAGCCAATTCAAGTTCCTGAAGCTGATCATCAATAACAATCGAGACGAATTTTTTTTTAACATAAATGATCAGCTCTCATTACAATCTGCATGTATGAAAAGAAAGATTGGGTGCAAGGCAAAGTCGTACAGTAGCTCGGCAATGGCATTTATAAAAGTTGAATTCCGCGTGGTGTCACCACGCGCCTTAGAAATCAGCTACGGCCGCAACGCTCTAACGCATTTATATGCAGTTAGCATAGACTTTTCCAGATTTACAAGAGCTCAATGCACCCAGTTGTCTGTGGGAGATACATAGGCAACAGGCAGCCATCCCTAGCTTCGCCTCCAGCAGCGGCATCCAGCGATAGCCAGTCGGCGACGACGAGTGACAAGTCGAAGTCCCTTCTCATACCAAAGACGAGCCTATGGACCTGGTCTTGCCCGATACTTCACCGACCACACCTCGCCATGATTTTAGGAGTGGTTTGCCGCGGTTCCGGGGGAAAACGCCAGGTGGAGCAACACATGTGCACCTATTATAATCGCACGCTGCCGAGAGACAAAGTGAGAAATTAAAGGAACCAACTTCAACAGATTCGGCCTGCCCCCTTCCGCAAGTGGAATGATGCTTTGACTCCGCCAGACGCTTCGCACAGTGACAGTCTTCAGAGAACGCCGCCCAACAGGCAGTCTCAGTGTGAGGTCACACACAGTGTCGTCAGTCGCCTCCTAGATAGCTCACATTCCGGGAACTACTTAGTGCTTCAGCAGAAAGGCACTCAAATATGCCCTCCACCCGCCAATATTTACGCCTGACACCTCAAAGAGCGCTGTTGCCCGAATCTGCGTACAATTTTCACCTGAGTTGTTCCAGTTGTCGGATAGATAAAACTGAGTGTCGAAAATTACACAGAATAACAGGCTACGTGTATATCCATTGAGAGACTGAACTTATTAATTCTGCAGCTGCAGTCCAAATTGAACTTCAATTAGATTAGGTAGTAGTCATCTACAGTGTTCAGTCACATTAGGATCACAACACATATCTGTGCCGTGCCTTATCACAAAGCAAAAACTGAATGTATTTCGATGTACATTATTTTAATAAATAGTTGTTCTTGTTTCTCGTGTGCTGCCACAGTTATTCTGTTTTAGATACAGCGTCGTCAGAAACATTCTGAATAGCTTGTAGCGGTGTTGCAGGGTAGGCTACCCTGAGAAATAATTTTTAATAAGCAGATTTGATTCGCTGCTTGGTCCCCGAGTTAACTAGCATTAAAGACAGACAATCAGTCCACTACGAGCCCAGATTGAAGCTGTCCGTAAGAGACGATGTTACCACACGATTTCTTCGTTTAGTTTCCTAAAGCCGAAGAAGAGCGCGATACAAAAAATTTACGTGGGATGATAGTACGGATCCAAATCGTGCCATAGGCTGAGCAGTCGTGTGCCCCATCATCTACGCTATAAAACGAAACGACACTAATCGTATCTGGCGGGCTGCTTGAATTGGCGCAAGCAGCTATCTAACTCCCTAACTTTAATGCTAATTACTCGGAAACGGCGTAAAAAGTCGAATTTATTTCCTAACACCTGGTTCTCAGCACAGCCTCCCCTGCGCTCATACGAGGTTTTCGGACTGTTCCTGAAGACCGTGTTTATTGCCACAAATAATTTTTGTTGAAAATATTTAAAATAAAATGTTCTTCTATACGCCTAAATAAAGCCATACAGAATCAACATGTAAATACGATAATTGTTGTACGTTCAGTTTCGAAAAGAAGACTGAAATTTTTATAAATAGTTGTATTCGACAACTTCGTCGTGTGCCACGCACGCTATTTAATTTGTATGTCGATGAAGGGGGAAGATGAAATACAGTTAGTAGCTAAAACAGGATCTAGTACACGAAGAAATATTCTGTTATATGCTGACGACCTGATAACTGTACGGGAAATAGAAGATATGTTACAAAGAACACTACACGGATTGAGCCAAAATGGAATATACTACAACTGCATCTGCGAATTGGACAAAGATAAAGGGTTTCAAAGGGAAAAATTGAGTCAGATCGAAAATAGTAATAAATGAGAAAATATTGCAAGTATCGTATTTCAGTAACATTGGATGTTATATTACTTTTCAGTAGGACATAGATATTAAGATGGCCGGCCGGAGTGGCCGAGCGGTTCTAGGCGCTACAGTCTGGAACCGCGCGACCGCTACGGTCGCAGGTTCGAATCCTGCCTCGGGCATGGATGTGTGTGATGTCATTAGGTTAGTTGGTTTAAGTAGTTCTAAGTCCTAGGGGACTGATGACCTCAGAAGTTAAGTCCCATAGTGCTCAGAGCCATTTTGAGATATTAAGACGAAGGTTAACAAATATCAAGAGACGAAGCATAAACTCGAAATATGTCAAGGATGGGGAAGGAAAGCGTCTGCGCCCTTTCAAAGGGACCATCCCAGCATTTGCCTGCAGTGAGTTAGGGAATACACAGAAAACCTAAAAGCGGATGGCAGGACGCCGGTTCGAATCGACGTCCTCCAGAAACCGAGTCCAGTGTGCTAACCACTGCGCCACCTCGCTTTTTTTCTGATCTCATTTTGTTCGTTAATGTTCCTTGCATTTCTCCGAGTCGAGGGTCCCACGACACCTGTTCAATTTCATCGTTGAATCGTTCACTCAGTTTTATTATTAGAGAAGGCAACTAACCCTCTGACCGAACACGCTGAGCTACAGTGCCATCTGTCGCTCATTTACCACAAGCTTCGGCGTATGAGCCGACACGATGTCTGTTCACTCGCTCCAGCGTACAGACGATTTACGTGTTTACGCTGCGCAGGTAGAAGGTGCAGCCATGCGATCAACAAGGGCGTTTGCGCAAGTCATAGGATTAAAAATACCACGTTGGAATTAACATTCCGTAAACAGATTATCTGATGCTAAATTACAACTGAGAAAGAAGCACTTGCAAAGACTTTTGCTGCCAAGAAGTCGCACGAATACACAGTACTGTCAACTGTAGATCCATTTATTTTATGGCGCCTTTTATTACTATTTTTGGACCAAATAATACTGTTCCTTCCAGGACAGCTGAACAATTGCAGCTCCGGTCGTTACTTTTGTCCAGTTATGACTATGAAATAACTTTCAGTTCTGCAGCACAAAATGCGAACGCAGATATATATTCCCATCTGCCAATACGGCAGAATATTTTCAATCCGGTAGATGTATATTTTTCAATAAATTTACTCAGTGACTGAAAATTTTTCTTGAAATCTAATTTAAGTGAAAAACTTGGGCCAAGAAATTTTGTGGAACAAATAGCATTTCACATTTTAAAACCACACCATTTCATTCAGAAAACAACGGCGTTACAAAACTATTTGCATGGAGTTACATGTCACACGTGACAAAACTCGCTCAGCAGTATAATAAGGACAAATGAAAATTAATATTTCTTTTTCAATACTGTGGCAGCTCTCCAGCTTTAGCCTCCTATATGAGTAAGAGAGACAAGTGGGCCAGCCGTTGTGGCCAAGCGGTTCTAGGCGCTTCAGTCCGAATCCGCGCGACTCCTACGGTCTCAGGTTCGAATCCTGCCTCGGGCAAGGATGTGTATGATGTCCTTAGGTTAGTTAGGTATAAGTAGTTCTAAGTTCCAGGGGACTGATAACCTCAGATGTTAAACCCCATAGTGCTCAGAGCCGTTTGAGAGACAAGTGGAAGTGCATTGGTATAGTTCTATTGAGGGCCCAAGCGCTAAGGAGACATCACTCAATTTCCAATCATTTATAAACAAGAATTTTACATCCACTCTGTCCTCTTGTCAGAGCTGTCTAGCAGCGGCCGTGCTGACCCACATTGCACGAATGTGCAGAGTAGCACGTCAGAGCGCGGCGAGGACACTGCAGGCGCAGGTTCTGGAGTTGTCGGAGGTCAGTGCTGCGGCCCCGTCGTTACAGGGTCAGACGGTTGGTGGGCCACCACAGCCCGGTATGGCTGTGGACGTCTGTCGGAAGCACAGAGCTCTTGTTACGTGAAGCTGGGATTAGGTTCAGTCCCAGGAATCTGCATACCCCTCCTGTCGGTTGTGGAGATGTTGTGTAGGTGGTAGACCAAACAGCAACGAGAAGGGCATCCAGGAAGGTTGTCCCAGCGTACCAGGTGATACTTGTACTGTCTAGGAGCGGCGACATCGCGCCACGCTCCCAAGTTGTACAGCTCGGAGACGGAGAGTACGGTACTTCATTCACGAATGACCAGCCAAGCTCTCATGTTTCATCAGTCCCTGTTGTGACCAAGTTCCCTCCACAGCCAGACTCCAGAAGTTTTCTAGCAGTGGGTTCCAAAACGGCGGTAGATATAGACTGATCGTTGCATTCAACAGGGCGGGACACGCATTCGGGAGAACAGCGATTCAAATACGCATCCGGCCATGCTGATTTAGGTTTTCTGTGTCTTCCCTAAATGGCTCCAGGAAAACTCCGGGATGGTGCCATTGACTTTACATTGCCGATTTGCTTCGCCAACCTTGCCATTATCCGAGCTTCTACTCTGTCTCCAGTGATCGCGATGTCGACGGGACGTTAATCATTATAACCTTCCTTTCCTTCTTTTGAACAGGGTATCCTGTAACTAGTAGACCTGATCTACCATCAGTAACCGTGATGCAGCTGGAATGGCGTAACTCTGACAATGAATGGAATGATGGTGAGGATTTTATAGCAGTTGATGACGTGACCCCCCCCCCCCCCCCCAATACTGTTGTTACAGTATGACCCCGTTACCCGGCTTTTTGCGAATTGAGCTGGAATAAAGAATAACTGTACGACTTCAGAGCGTTCCTCCTTGCAAAATTTGGAGCCTTAAAGCGTTCTCGTGTCATCCTTAGGCGGACAATCGAAGAGAACAGCGTCTGCTCTTCACTGTTTTTCAAATGATGAATCAGCTGTTCCTGGCGTCCTCTTTTACACACTATGAGACAGTCACTTCCCTGTGTGATTATACTTCCATTCTTCCTCGAGTCCGGCCGTTGTGCCCGAGCGGTTCTAGGCGCTTCATTCTGGAACCGCGCGACCGATACGGTCGCAGGTTCGAATCGTGCCTCGAGCATGGATGTTTGTGATCTCCTTAGGTTAGTTTGTTTAAGTAGTTCAAAGTTCTAGGGGAGTGATGATCTCAGATGTTAAGTTCCATAGTGCTCAGAGACACTTGAACCATTTGAACCATCTTCCTCGTGTTGACAACGGTTGCTCCATCGTTGCATACCCAGAGTATAGGTTCCACCTGGTTCTATCACATTTTTATTCCTACACTTACTTACTATTCTTCTGTATCCAGGTGAAAGAGTACATGGGAGAAAACATCGTACCTTAGCGTCAACTTTAACTTCACTTGGACATTGTGAGCCCGATCATCAACAACAATTGAGACGAAATTTTTTTAACGTAAATGATCAGGTGCTCATTACTATGTGTAAGTATGTAAAGATAGCTTAGGTGCCAGGTAAAGTCATACAGTAGCTTAACCAAGGCATTTATAAAACCCAAATTCCTCACGGTGTCTCAACGCGCCTTAGAAATCAGTTACGACCGCAACGCGCTAATGCATTTATAAGTAAATAGCATAGGCGGTTTTAGTTTTCAGATTTACGATGCCTCAGTGCAATCAGTCGTCTGTGGGAGATACACAGACAGCCGGCAGCTGTCCCCAGCTTAGCCCCTAGCAGTGACGTCCAGCTGCAGCCAACAGTCGATGACCAGATAGAAATCGAAGTCCCTTCTCACCACAAAGACGAATCTATGGACCTGGACGTGCCCGACTGTTGACCCACCACCCCTCGCCATAATTTTGGGTGTGGTTTACCGCGGTTCCAGGGGAAAACAACAGGGGGAGCAACATGTGTGCATCCATCATAACCTCAAGACGTCAAGCGAGGAAGCAAGAAATTAACGAAGCCAGGTTCATCAGAATCGCCGTGCCCGCTCTCCGCCAGCGGAGGGATGCTACGGTATCCGGCACACGCTCTGCACAGTCGCAGTCTTCAGAGAACGCCGCCCAACAAGCAGTCTCATCGTGGTGCCACACACAGTGTCGTCACACGCTTTCCAGATGGCTCACATGTAATTATTTCGCATACATCAGCTGCAATTGATAACATTTTGTGTGGGTCATATTTTGTGAGACATTTAGCATGGAACAAATTTTGTTTTAATATGTAGAACACATGTTGGCATTCACAGTTCCAATTCCAGTTTTTGCCTTTCCGTACCAATTTGCGAAACAGTTTGCTTAAGGTTGCACTATGTGGAATGAACTTCCTGTAGTAATTTTTTTGTCCTAATATGGTAATATTTCTGGAGGTCTTTTGGAGTAAAAAAAATGGTTCAAATGGCTCTGAGCACTATGGGACTCAACTGCTGAGGTCATTAGTCCCCTAGAACTTAGAACTAGTTAAACCTAACTAACCTAAGGACATCACAAACATCCATCCCCGAGGCAGGATTCGAACCTGCGACCGTAGCGGTCTTGCGGTTCCAGACTGCAGCGCCTTTAACCGCACGGCCACTTCGGCCGGCCTTTTGGAGTCGAAATCTTTTTAATAGCTTCCGTATGTTGGAGCGTCGAATACCGTGTGCAGGCAGAATGTGTCCTAAGCAATGCATGTTTCATGGGAGGAACGATTGCACTGAAGTCTCGTAAATCTGTAAAAGAAAACAGTCTACGGTATCTGCCTATAAGTTCATTAGCGCGTTGCCGTCGTAGCTGACTTCTAAGCAGCGCTGTGACATCCTGAGAAATTTGAGTTTTATAAACGGCGTTACTGAGCTACTCTATGGCTTCACCTTGCACTTACACATCGTAATGACCACCTGATCATTTATGTTAAAAAAATTCGTCTCGATTGTTGTTGATGATCGGTCTCAGAATCTCCAAGTGACGTTAAAGTTGACGTTAAGGTACGATGTTTTCTCCCATGTGCTCTTTTACCTGGAGACAGCAGAATATTAATTAAGTGTAGGAATAAAATTTTGATAGAACCAAGGAGCAACCGTTGTCAGCTCTAGGACGAATTGAAGTATTATCATTCAGGAAACTGACTGCCTCATAGTGTGTAAAAGAGGACGTCAGGAACAGCTGATTTGGCACTTGGAAAACGGTGAAGAGCAGACGCAACGCTCTTCGGTTCTCCACCTAAGGATGGCACGAGAACGCTTTAAGGCTGCAAATTTTGCACAAAGGAACTCTCTGAAGTCCTGAAGTTACTATAAAATCCTCACCATCATTCCACTCATTGTCAGAGTTAGGCCAATCCACCTGCGTCATGGATACTGACGGAATGCCATCTCTTAGTTGCAGGATACCCTCTTCAAAAGAAGGGAAGGAGAAAGATGGGGTTTAACGTCCCGTCGACATATAGTTCATTAGAGACGGAGCACAAGCTCGGAATGTAGCAACATGTGGAAGGAAATCGGCGGAGCACTTTCAAACGATACATCCCAGAATTTGCCTGGAGCGTCGTCCTTCGGAGTGCCAGTCCAGCCATGTTGAATACAAGGAAGTGTCTACATCCGCCACCACCTTGGAGTCCACTGCTACGATGATGATGGTGGTGATGTGTGGTTTGGGGGACGCTCAACTGCGCGGTCATCAGCGCTTGTAAAAATTCCCAATCTGCACACAGCAATATCTAGCCACTTTCAGGAATGATGACTGCATGATGAGGACAACACAAACACCCAGTCCCCAGGGAGACAAAGTCGCCAACCCGGTCAGGAATCGAATCCGGGCACCGTGATCCCGAAGTAGCAATGCTAGCCACTAGACCACGAGCTGCGGACCCACTGCTACGAATCTTCAGCTCTCAGATTGTGAAGGGAACTTGGCCTCTATTAGGTACACTCCTGTTGGTCACAACAGGACTGACTAAAAACGAGGGCTGCCTGATCCTCTGTGAATGAAGAACCGATTTGCCCGCCTGTGAGCATTCCTACTTGGAAGCAGGGCCTGTATACCGCCACTCCTAGGCAGTATTAGTACCACCTTACCAGCTGTACGCTGGGACCGCTTTCGGGCTGTTCTTGTCGTTGCTCTTTGGTCTTCTGCCTACACGCCGTCTTGACAGCCAACAACAGGGGCATGCAGATTCCTGGGGCTGAACCTAATCCCAGATTCACTTAACGAGAGCATTGGGCGTCGCCAGACGTCCATAGCCATACCGGGCTGTGGTGACACCAACCGCCTGACCCTCTTACGACAGGGCCGCAGCACTGACCTCCGACAACTCCAGAACCTGCGCTTGCAGTGTCCTCGCCGGGCACTGACGTGCTACTCTGCGCCTTCGTGCAATGCAAGTCAGCACGACCGTTGCTGCTAGACAGCGCTGGGAAGAAGACGGGGTGGATGTAAAGCTCTCGCTTATAAATGATTGTAAACTGAATGATGTGTCCATAGCGCTACGGTGCTCCTCACGGTTCCACCATCGTAGCTCCACTTGTCTCTCCTACACTCACGTAGGAGGCCGCATCTGGTGCGCTGCTATACTACTGAATTTTGCATTATCCTTACCATACTGCAGAGCGAGCTTAGTCACGTGTGACTTGAACGTCTATGCAAATATTTCGGGAAAGCCGTTGATTTCTGAATGAATGGTGTGGTGTGAAACGCAATTTCTTTCACAAAAAGCCTGAGTTCTAGAGATATAATTAAGTATAATTGTTAGTAACCATAGCTTCCGGCGATTTTTCAGTAGACAAAACCTTTGACAAAGCCTGAATTGTTATCATAGACATAATCGATGGTATTCAAATCACAAATAAAAATTTAGAAAAGCATCGATGTCGATACGTAAGTAGCTTACAAAAAATGTTGACAAAGATCCAAGTGTAGATGTGACCAGTGCTCTGATACCTGTGGCCACTGTAAATGTTTCCGAGGAGGAAGTGACAGGTATTTTTGACATTAGTGGCATTTAACCAGCATTTACATTTTCTCCACGTCCAATGCTCTCCGGCAATGCGTTTAGCATCGTACTAAGACACAGTGTCATTCATGTAGAATCGGAAGTACTTTGGATGCGATTGCTTCCGGAATGATTTCTCCATTCTTTGCTAATTCGGAATGTACCAGAATAACACGTTTGTAAACTCTGACTGTAGGTCCCATGTGCAGATTGAATAAGCAGTCAGTGGACGCTCTGTGTGAATATACAGTGCTATTTAAGCTTAGATAAAACTGGATCTTTTGCCACAAGCTTTGCAGTTAAATAAGAATTCAATGGAATATTTTCACAGTGTCGTCACTGAATAAATCTATTGCAAAATATACAGCTACTGAACTGAAAATCTTATTTTGCCCTATTGGCAGATGGGAACATACATCTGCATTCGTATTTTGTGCTGCGACCCTGAAAATTATTTGATAGTCATAATTGGGAAAAAGTAGCGCCCAGTGCTGCAATAGTTGATGTGTCCTGGAAGGAACAGTATTTCTTGGTCCAAAAACAGTAATAAAAGGCTTGGGATCAATAAAAAGAATCAATCTACAAAAAAAAAAAAAAAAAAATGTTCAAGTGTGTGTGAAATCTTATGGGACTTAACTGCTAAGGTCATCAGTCCCTAAGCTTACACACTACTTAACCTAAATTATCCTAAGGACAGGCACACACACCCATGCCCGAGGGACGACTCGAAACTCCGCCGGCACCAGCCGCACAGTCCATGACTGCAGCGGCTCCGACCGCTCGGCTAATCACGCGCGGCAATCAGTCTACATTTGACAATATCGTGTATTCGTGTAACTTAATGACACCGAAAGTCCTTGCAAGTGCTTTTTTCTTGGTGTGACTGCAGTTCCTCTGGGCAACTCCTACTGTTTTCAACACAACGTCATTAGCTATTCGAAGCCACGTTGTTGATGCGACGAAACGGTGCTGAAGCCAAATTCTGACACATCGGCTGCAATTGTCAACATTTTATGTGGTTCATATACTGTGAGACATTTAGCATAGCAAAATACTTTGATTGAAACAAATGCATGTTGCTTGGCAGTTCCAATACCATTTTTTGCCTTTCCGTACTCATTTATGAAGCAGTTCGCTTATTGTTGCAGCATGTGGGGTGAACTTCCTGTAGTAATTCTTTGTTCTAATACGCTACACAGTCTCTGGATGTCTTTTGGAGCCGAAATGGTTTTAATTGCTTCAGTATGTCGAATACCGTGTGCAGACAGAATGTGTCCTAAGTATGGCATTTTTCGTGGGATGAATATACACTTGTCCTTATTACAATTTATATTTGCCATCTGACAAACTTTGAGGACTGTTTCCAAACCTCGTGAAACTACTTCCGGAGTTTTTCTTGAGATCATTGCTTTACGTTTTGCTTGGAAAAACTCCAAGCAGTGGCAGTCCCAAATGGTAATCTCTTGCATTGGTATGGAGCGAACGGAGTGTTATTAACTATGAATCTGTGTGTCGTCATCCATAAGTATTTGTAAATAGGCATTCTTGGGGTCAATGTTTCACCACAGTTGGTGTTTCCCACTGACTATTTTAATGGAGTCTATGATACTATCACGTTCAAGGTGATCAATTTCCTGTTCGACTTCATCGTTTAACACAAAGGACGCAGCATTCTGCTTCAATGTGATGTGTGGATAGATGTTGTGAATTCTACTGCTTGTAGCTCCGGGAAAATATTATATTTTTGCGACAGTTTTTGCTACTTGCCCATGAGAACACCAGTATCAACCTTCGTGAGTGGTGAAGTCAAGAATATTGAAGAGATCAAGGCGCAACCAATTTATTGCTTTGTACTAATTCGGCCATCTACATCCAAAACCGCGCCGGGCTGTGGCGACACACAAACCGCCTGACCTTCTTACGACGGGGCCGCAGCACTGACCTCCGACAACTCCAGAATCTGTGCCTCCTGTGTCCTCGGCGGGCACTGACGTGGTACTCTGCACTTTCGTAAAGTGCGGCTCAGCACAGCCGCTACTGGGCAGCGCTGGGAAGACAGAGTGGATACAAAACTCTTGCTTATAAATGACTGTAAATTGAATGATGTCACATTATCGCTCGGGTGCACCAGGCGACTCTACCACTGCACGTCCACTTGTTTCTCCCACACTGAAGTGAGAGGCTAAATCTGGTGGGTTGCACAGTACTGAGAAAGAAATTTTAGTTGGCGTTACCCTTACTATACTGCTGAGCGATCTATGTCACATGTGTCTCGAACGTCCTTGCAAATAGCTCTGGAAAGCCTCAGATTCCTGAATGAAATTGTGTGATTTTAAATTGTGAAATGCCATTCGTTTCAGAAAAGGTCCTAATTCTTCAGATGAAAATTAAGTGTCATTGTTAATAACTATACCGGAATTCTTTCAGTGGTCAAAACTTCTGACAAATCCTGAATTTTTATCACAGAAATAATCGACGATACCTGGATGACAAATGAAAATTTAGAAATGGCATCGATGACGATGACCCAGTAGCTTAGAAAAAATCGTGACCAAGATCGACGTCTACGTCTACGTGATTACTCTGCTATTCACAATAAAGTGTCTGGCAGAGGGTTCAATGAACCACCTTCTAGCTGTCTCTTTACCGTTCCACTCTCTTATTTTATCGTGATGATCATTTCTCCCTGTGTAGGTGGGTGCCAAAAGAATGTTTTCGCAATCGAAGTAGAAAACTGGTGATTGAAATTTCATGAGAAGATCCTGTCGCAACGAAAGCGCCTTTGTTATAATGATTGCCACTCCAATTCACGTATCATGTTTGTGGCACTATCTCCCCTACTTCACGATAATACGGAACGAGCTGCCCTTCTTTGCACTTTTTCGATGTCATCTGTCAGTCCCATCTGATGCGGATTCCACACTGTACAGCAATACTCCAGAATAGGGCGGACAAGCGTGATGTAAGCAGTCCCGTTAGTAGACCTATTGCACCTTCTAAGTGTTCTGCCAGTGAATCGCAGTCTTTTGTTAGCTCTACCCACAACATTATCTAGGTGATCGTTCCAATTTAGGGTACTTGTAATTGTAATCCCGAAGTATTTAGTTGAATTTACAGCCTTCAGATTTATGTGACTTATCGCGTAATCGAAATTTAGCGGATTTCTCTTAGTACTCTTGTGAATAACTTCACGCTCTTCTTTATTCAGGGTCAACTGCTACTTTTTGCACCATACAGATATCTTATCTAAACCATTTTGCAATTCGTTTTGGTTATCTAATGACTTTACAAAACGTGTAGATGTGACCAGGGTTATGCTACCTGTGGCCACAGGAGGAAATAACAGGTATCTTTGACATTAGTGTCATGTAAGCAGCAACCTTGAAACGTCTTTACATTTTTTGATCATCAACGCTTTCTGGCAACTCGTTTGGCATCGTCCCAGTGCCGTTCGCGTAGCATTTCACTTTGGATGTCAGCACTTCCGGAATGACGTCTCGTTCTTCACTGATTCTGAATGTACCAGAGTAGCACGTTTTTAAACTGTGATAGCATGTCTCATGTGCCAATGTGATTTAATTACAGGATGACTAAGCAACTTTTTATCAATAGGTACTCCGTCTGAATATACGATTTAACCTTAGATAAAACTGGATCTGTTGGCACAAGCTTTGGAATCAAATTCGAATTCGGTGGAAAATTTTCATAATATCGTCTCTGAATAAGTCTATTGTAAAATATACACTGTTGTCCAAAATTAAAGCAACAGATGCAAAACTTCCAAGGTTGTGGTAATTTTACGAGAAAACAGTATAAAAAGCCTATAGTAAAGTAGAAACAATGTAAAGGATACAGAACGTAAATAACTGCAACATGCCTAACGGTAGATGCAAACGCTTTTCGTTCTTTTCAACTTAACCGATTTGCACACACATTCCGACAACTGGTTAATGCGTTCAGTATGGGGTCTAAGCAGCTCTGACAACAGTACGGGCCTAACAACGACGGGGCATGCAGTGAATGATATCTCATGTTAGGCAATAACTCCCATTCTTCCAGGAGAGCTGCTCGCAAGTCTTGGAGAGGATGCTGAATGATGCAATCTATGTCCCTAGTGCACCCCATACGTGCTGTATGGGATTCAAATCGAGAGAACGAGCAGGTCGCGCCATGCGTGCAATACCTTCCGTTTACAAGGAACCGTCAACTGCTCTTGCTCTATAAGAACGGTCATTACAGTCATTCATTATGAAGTCTGGGCCCGCACCACCTCACAACAACCACACGTGAGGCCCCAAGATCTCGATACCTGACAACAGTTAAACCTCGCCAATTCATCCACACAATTTCATGAAGAGGTGTTCATGTGTCATAATCCCTGTCCACAATATCAGGGATCCTCCTCGCTATCGGTCTCTTTCCATAATATTTGGGACCCGAAGTCGTGTTCCACGTTCCCTCCAGATAAGAATGCGTCGAGAATCGCTCTCCGGACCAAATCGGACTCATGTGTGAAAAGAACATTGACCCACTGTCCGACGGCTCAGGTGGTATGTTGACGACTCCACTCTAGACGTTCCTTTCTGTGAAGACGCATCAGAGGTGCACACGCAGCAGGTCTCCAACAATGAAGCCCACTCTGCCGAAGCCTTCTGTAAATCGTTTGTCTCAATACAACACCTCTAGTGGATGCTGCGATGTCACATACCAGGTGCCATGCAGTTATAAGGCAGAACTCTCGTGCATTTACATCCAAATAACGGTCCTCTCTTTCTGAAATCACACGTGATCGACCCTAGTCTGGTCTTTGTGGTATTGTTTCGGTCTCTATTAATCGTTGCCATATTCGAGAAAGAACAGAACGATTCACATTAAGCAATGGGGCCTGATCAATTTGCGACTGTCTGCTTCCAGTATTCTTGTGGTCCGCCGCCCTAATGAGTCTGATAGGTGACTTCTTTGTGCCATATTGCACCGTTGGTGGGTGTACCTACAGCGATTGTGAATGTGTTACTACCTGGAAAACACCACCCTTTTAATAACTGCCCTCACGTCATCACTGACGTTTGCCATTTTCCGTGCAGAACACGACTGCACAGACATCTGTTGACAGTTTTTATGATTGTACGTGAATTAGACACACGATGGAAAAATAGCGGTCTGTTGCTTTAATTTTGGACACCAGGGTACATCTACTGAATTGAAAATTTTCTTCTGCCCTATAGGCAGTTGGAGATGTACATCTGCATTCGCATTTTGTGCGGCGGACCCGAAAATTATTTCATAGTCATAACTGGACAAAAATAGCGCCCAGCGCTGGAATTGTTGAGCTGTCCTGGGAGGAACAGTACTATTTGGTCCAAAAATAGTCACCAAAAGCTTGTGGTCCATGAAAAGAATGGATCTGCAGTCGTTGATATTGCATATGTGTATAACTTTTTGACAGCAAAAGTCTTTGCAAGTGCTTCCGTCTCAGTCTGACCATAGCTCCTCTAAGCAAAGCTTACTGTTTTCAACGCAGACTTTATTGGCCATTCAAAACCACATTGTTGACGTGACGAAACGGCGCTAAAGCTAAATTCTGGTACATTGGCTACAGTTGTTAACATCTTGTGTGATTCATGTGTTGTGAGTCATGTAGCATCGAACAAACTTTGTTTTAACATGTGAAATGCCAGTTGGCATCTGCAGGTCCAATTTCAGTTTTTGCCTTTACGTACTAACTTGTGAAGCTGCTTGCTTATGGTTGCAGCATGAGGGATGAACTTTCTGTTGCAATCATTTTGTGCTAATATGGTACACAGTTTCTGGAGGTCTTTTGGAGCCGAAAGGTTTTTAATTGCTTCAGTATGCTGCAGCGTCGAATACCATGTAAAGACAGAATGTGTCCTATGTATTGCATCTTTCGTGGAAAGAATATTTTACATTTGCCATCTGCAAAATTTTGAGGACTGGTTCCAAACATCGTGAAACTTCTTCTGAAGGTTTTCTTGAGATAAAGACGTCGTCCAGGTAGTTCACACCGTTCGGAGCTTTCCGAGATAATTACGTTTTGCTGAAAAAAAAAAAAAACTCGAAGCAATGTCAATCCCAAACGTTAACTTCTGGTATTGGTATGGAGTGAACGGAGGATTAATAGCTACGAATTTGTGTGTCGTCGTCCATAACTATTTGTAAATAGGAATTCTTGGATCAAGGTATGAAGAGTAGATACCACCTGCTGGTTTAATCAGCGGCTCTTCCGGTTTGAATAAAAATCACTGATAGGTTGTGCACTTACTGTCGCTTTTAAATCTCCACAGATCTGTAATGAGACATTTGGTTTCTACACTACCACAGTTGGTGTTCCCCGCTGGCTGCAATACTATTATGTTCAAGACAGTCGGTTTCCTGTTTGACTCAATCCTTTAACACATAGAACACAGCATTCTGCTTCAATGTGATGTATGCGTAGTTATTTCTAACGCTACTTCTTATAGCTTCGGAAAAATATTATAGTTTTGCAACAGTTTTTGCGACTTGCCAGTGAGAACGTCAGTATGAACCTTCGTGAATGGTGAAGCCAAGAATATTAAATAGATCAAGGGGCAACAAATTTGTTGCTCTCTGAGAAGTGGCAACTACTAATTCGTCCTGTCTGGTTAATTGCTTGTAACCCGTAATAAATTGACCTTTGACCGGTATCATTTATTCGCTCAACTAAGTAGCCCACCCTGAAATCATTTAATATCGGCGAACTTAATTTCTTGTGCTAATGCAGACTAATTATAGAAACTGACAAGCCTGTATCAATTTGAAATTGTAATGACACTTTACTAACTCAGAGAGTTACAGGATAGAACCTTGTCACCCACCGAAAAGATTGCATGCACATTACATTTCGAAGGTGAAATGTAATTTAAGTGTACATATTCGTTGCGTACATCATCAGAAACTTAACTTTGAAACACTTTGTATGCCTGTGGATTTTAGTTCGCTGCATGAGTTGTTTAGTGTTATACATTTCCGATCCATATCCTAACTTCTTACCGTAACTGCACTGAGCGTTTAAAAAGAAAGAATAATGTCCTCAATTTTGGTTACTCTACAGCGTGTAGAAGACTTTAATTCAGCACTAGAGAGTCTGTTTACGGAATGATAATTCTGACGTGGTACTTTTATGCCCTGTGACGTGCCCAAATGGCCGTGCTGAGTGCGTGGCCGCACCTTCTACCTTTGCAACGTAAACACGTAAACCGTCTTCACTTTGGAGCGCGTCAACAGCTACTTGACAGCTCATATACCCCCCTCCCTCCCTCGCCTCACCACTAATCGCATACGAGCAAGATGGCGCATTGGTTAAGACAGTGGTTTTCCATTTGAGAGGACGACGTTTCAAACACGAGTCCTACCATCATATTTCAGGTTTATCGTGATTTCCTTAACACGTCCCAGGAAAATGATTCTTTGAAAGGGCACGGCCGATTTCCTTCCCCAACCTTCACATAATCCGAGCTTGTGCTCCGTCTCTTATGTACTCGATGTCAAAGGGACTTTAACCCCAATCTTCCTTCCTTCCAAATTAAAGATAGAAAATTTGGTAAAGGTAGATTAGTTAGTCTAAGTAGGTCTTTCTTTAGCTCATTATCTAGCGGTTGCATTGTCAGCATCTCTCTAGTAAATGAATCTGCATATAAATTTTCCACATTGCCATTTCACATTGAAATTTACTCTCCCTAATTAAGCTCTGTAATTGTGCTAGCCACTCGTTGTAACCTTCAGTTGGTTTCTTAAAACGCCGAAAAATTTAGTGCCTGGGGGTTGCACATGTATTTGATCCTCAAAATATGATTCTAAATTATCTTTAATTAGCTGAGTACTCGTGCCCAGGAATGTATTTATTCCAGTTCTATTAGTCCACCGCCTTCACCTTTTGTCTGTCCATCTCTTCCACCCTCCTCCCTGTCTATCATCTCCTCCCCCTCTTTCTGTTCGCCTTCTCCAACCCCCACTCTCTGCATCTCTTTCTGTCCCTCTCTTTGTCCGTGTGCTACTCCTCCCTCACTCTGTCCATCTGTTTCTCCCTCGTCTGTCCAGCTCCTCCTTCCTCCTCTACATATCTCCTCCTCCTCCTCCTCTGAGACATCCCTTCCCTCCTCCTATATTTCCCTCTCACTCCATCTCCTCCTCCCAGCTCTCTCTGTCCATCTCCTTCTTTCCTTCTCTTCGTCCATCTCTTCCTCCCCCCTCGCTCTCTACCAATCTCCTCTTCCCCCTTTTGCTTTCTGTCCATCTCTTCTTCCCTTCCTCTGTCCATTCCTTCCGCCATATCTCTCTGCCCATCTCCTCCTCTCTCAACCCATGTAATCTTCCCTCAATCTCGCTGTCCATCTCCTCCTCTTTTGCCTCTGTTCATCTTCTCCTCCCCCTTCTTTTGTCTATGTCCTCCTCTTCCTTTTCTCAATCCATTTAACACTCCCATCTATCTGTCCATCACCTCCTCCCCCACACATAGCTGTAGGCATGTCCTCCTTCCCCCTCTCCGTCTGTCCATTTCTTCCTCCCCCAACAACAAAAGGAGGATGCTGGTTCCTACCCCACACTAATTCTTTCTAGACAGTAAGTAATGCATGCACCAAATTTGGTTGAAATCGGTCCAGGTGTTTATAAAGAGCTCTTTACCCGACACTGTCTTCGAGTATGCATGTATTTCACACACATATAATATATTTGATACTTATTTATAAACATGTTTCATCTGTATCTCTAGCGCATTTCGTCCTCAGTTTCATTTTAATGCAGCTCAATGTTTACATAGTCGTATCTCCTGAATTATGTACCACAAAATGATATAATTTAGTAGGTACATTCATCGGGAAATATATATACTGTCTGCGAAATCGGTTGCAAGTACATTTAGCAACAAAAATGTAGTAAATTTAAATGTCACGAATGATGCGCAGTTTTCATGCATCTCAGTGTTATGACGTCATATCCCGTGAACTGTGCGCCGTACAATGATATAGTTTTGCAGATAAATTTATTTGTATATGTGAACACTGTCTTCCAAATGTGTAGAGAGTACGGTTAGTTGTAATTAAGTAATGAATTAAAACGTCATGCCTGATATAGCAGGTTCTTGCATGAACAGCGAAAATGTAGTAAACGATTAAGTATATTCCTCTCATAATTTTAGGGGATTTGCCAATGAGAGAATGTTTGAAATTATGTCTAAATTACACTACAAGTCATTAAGTGCTTGTATGAATAAAATCTGGTTATTCACCCGCAGTGGGCTGCACTTCTTTTTCACACACACTCTTTTCGTAGGTAGGTGATTCTTACCCCACAGTGATTCTTTCCATACAGTAAGTAAATGTGTACTAGGTTCAAATGGCTCTGAGCACTATGGGACTTAACATCTGTGGTCATCAGTCCCCTAGAACTTAGAGCTACTTAAACCTAACTAACCTAAGGACATCACACACATCCATGCCCGAGGCAGGATTCGAACCTGCGACCGTAGCAGTCGCGCGGTTCCGGACTAAGCGCCTAGAACCGCTAGACCACCGCGGCCGGCAAAATGTGTACTAGCCTTGGTTGAAATCAGACCAGTCGTTTCGGAGCACATCTGGGACAGACGTACATAAATACCTAAAGACATACCAACAAACAAACAAACGAACAAACATACTAATATACATACATACATTTTTGTAATATGTACGGATTTCTGAGTAGGATAGAATCACTGAATTGACTTTTCGAGATAATTGTCTGATTAACTGAAATACATTAGGATCAGCATTAGCAATGAGAACAGCCTTCCTCTAATCGTAACCTGAGACTTGATGTGTGATCAAATGTTGTTCCCATCGGGAGACATAATTTGGACATTTCTGGCTGAACGCCGGAAATGGTGGCGGCGACATCTTCATAATGTTGGCCACGTTGCTTCTCAACCCCTAGTTTGGCCAGACATGTCATAAGCAGCTCTTACATATTAAATAAATGCTGCAAAATCAGTATCATTCGCTGCAGCATTTCTGATTGGGCAGTGTTTGAACAACACCATTCAGAACAGTATACGATAGTCTCTTAAATTTCTTGCAATGAAAATGGAATTAGGTGCCCACACACAGATTCAAAAAGTAACAAATCAATGTAAGGGCCAAGCTCTACACTGAGGTAACGACAGTCATGTGATAGCGATACGCCCATATACAGACGGCGGTATTATCACGTAAACGAGGTATGAAATGGCAGTGCATTGAGGGAGCAATCAGCTGCACTCACGTGGTTCTTGTGAAAAGGTTTTTGGCGTGATTATGGCCGCACGAGAGCAATTAATAGACTTTGAACGTGGAATGGTAGCTGGAGCTACACGCACGGGACATTCCATTTCGGAAATCTTTAGTGAATTCAATATTCCGTGATCTACAGTGTCAAGAGTGTGACGAGAATACCAAATTTCAGGCATTACCTCTCACCACGGACATCGCAGAGGCCGACGGCCTACACTTATCGACTAAGAGCAGCGTCGTTTGCATAACTAGTCAGTGCTAACAGGCAAGCAACACTGAGTGATATAACCGCAGAAATTAGTGTGCAGCGTACGACGGACGTATCCGCTAGGACAGTACCTCGAAATATGGAGTTAACGGGCTACGGCAGCAGACGACAGGCTTTGCTAACAGCACGACATTGCCTGCAGTGCCTCTCCTGGCCTCGTAACTATATCGGTTGGACTGTAGACAACTGAAAAATCGTGTCCTTGACGGGTGAGTCCCGGTTTCCGTTGGTAAGAGCGTATGGTAGGGCTCGAGTGTGGCGCAAGCCCCGCGAAGCCATGGACCTAAATTGTCTGTAAGGTACTGTGCAAGCTGGTGTTGGCTCTGTTTACAAGGAATATACTGGGCCCTCTAGTCCAACTGGGGTGACCATGACTGGAAATGGTTCTGTTCGACTACTTGGAGACCATTTGCGACCATTCATGGACTATATGTTCCCAAAAAATGATGGAATTTTTTATGGATGACAACGCGTCGTGTTACCGGGCCACAATTGCTCGCGATTGGTTTGAAGAAATTTATGGACAATTCGAGCGAATGATTTGGTCATCTGGATCGCCCGTCATGAATTTCCTCGGACGTTTATGAGACATAACCGAGAGGTCATTTCGAGCACAAAACCCGTCCCGGGAAAACTTCCCCAATTGCGGACGCTATAGAGGCACCATTCCTCAGTATTTCTGCAGGAGACTTCCAACGACTAGTTGAGACCATACGACGTCGGGTTCCTGCACTACACGGGGTAAAAGGAGATCAGACACGTTATGAAACGTACCCTTAGAAAACTTAATGAATTACTGTTCTGATAAACCTAGTACATTATTTGATTTTCAAACAGCTGAGCAGAACTAAACGTACTCAGACATTTCGCTCTTTACCTATTCTGATCAACACTAAACTGACACACAATATTTTTAGCGCAACGCAATCTGACTTTCAATAATCCCTACAAAGGAATGGCCCTGACTAACATTGACCTATACCTTTCACAAATCACTTACCTCACAAAAATCTTCGTAACTTGAGTTACTGCAATATAGCGAGCGCCACTACTGCCAGCTAAATAAAAGATTCTAACTACTGAAGGCACTAACTACTGATAGGCATAGTTAGCAAATGAGAGATTTTGATAAAGAAATGGTTCAAATGGCTCTGAGCACTATGGGACTTAACATCTGTGGTCATCAGTCCCCTAGAACTTAGAACTACTTAAACCTAACTAACCTAAGGACATCACACACATCCATGCCCGAGGCAGGATTCGAACCTGCGACAGTAGCAGTCGCTCGGTTCCGGACTGAGCGCCTAGAACCGCTAGACCACCGTGGCCGGCTTTTGATAAAGAACAAACAAAGTATTTACCTTAATAGTGTTCAAAAGTCATAATATGTATATCAGTTCATGACATCCAGTCTTACAAATTTACTGTCTCTGATGGAGACACGTCCAGATCATCCACTCTCAAAACTCCGCCATCTCTCTCCCAACATCCACCACTGCTGGCGGCTCACCTCCAACTGCGCAACGCTATGCGCTGTTAACAGCCAACTTCCCAACACTACAATAGCAAATTCCAACAATGCAAACCAGCTACAGACTTCACACAGCACAGCCAGTGATTTTCATACAGATCGCTAGGTGACGTTACCAACATAAAAACCTAAACAGCTTACTTACAGTTCTTAAGAGGTATTCTATGTTATTTGTCACCTCAGTGTAAATTAAAGTGTTGCCATAAAAAATATCAGGTGTACTCGACCATAAAATCTCTCTGCAAGTTGTACTGGCAGAAGTCTTGTCTTAAATATTGTTGACATTCAGCCTCCAGTTATGGCGAGTTTTCTTTATCGCCAGTTTATGATACTGGCAGCACATCTTCTTGTCGCCAGTTTAATAAGTAGGAAAATTATGCTTTGAATCGTACAGCCTCATTAGCGGCTTATGTTGTTCTTCTAGTACTGGGGCATACCTTTTCTCGTCGCCATTTTCTTGTTCTAACAGAAAGCGGACCCACAGCTATAGAGTTCCACGGGTATAGGAATGTGGCCTACTTGCTCGTTTAAGGTCATACCACATTACAATATTTCTAAAACGGAAGAACTCTATCAACACATGAGAAACTAAAACATTCAGTTATGAAAATAATAAATATCAAAGTATGCTCAGTTCTTCCTTTATGGGAAGACTTGGCACTGATGTAAACCACTGAACCGAATGTAACACAAAATGGTAGCTAATTACTAACTAATCTAACTGAAGTTCAGTTTGGACTGCAGTTACATACTTTATAAGTTCAATTAAAAGCAAGGGTGGCAACATTAAGAGTACAACAGATATTCCAATGTTACAAATAGAGGAGAGACTGGATAGGTGAGAAGAGTACATTGAAGGTGTTTACGAGGGAGAGGAGTTATCTGATAGCGTGATACAAAAAGAAATTGGAGTAAATATAGAAGAGGTAGGAGATAAAGTGTTAGAGTCAAATTTAAAAAAGCTCAGGAAGTTTTGAGGTCAAATAAGACAGGAGGGACACATAACTTTCCATCGGAATAACTAAAATCTTTGAGGAATTGGCAATGAAACGCCTATTCAATTTGGTGTGTAGATAAGTGTGAGAACTATCGCACATGCAGTCTAACAGCTCATCCGCCCAAGCTGCTGACAAAGATAACATACAGAGGAATGGAAATTAAAATGATGAACCGTTAGAAGACTATCAGATTGACTTTACAAAAGGTAAAGGCACCACACAGGCAGTCATCACGTTCGGCTTGGTAATGAAAGCAAGACTGAAGAAAATTTAAGACACAGTCATAGGACTTGCAGACCTGGAAAAAGTGTCGAACAATGTAAAATGGTGCAAGATTTTCGAAATTCAGTATAATAACTTTTTAAACTCTGAGAGATGCCTCAGTTGCTGCTTTATTCTTGTCTAACGGTTTTGGAAAAGTTTATTGTTGAGCATAAAGTCCGGATTTTATGTGCCTTACTTTTCCTTTCCTTAGAGTAGAATCCAGTGGGAAACACTTTTCAAGCACTGAGCGAACTGTTTTGAAGTGACGTTAGACGTTCCCTTTCCCCCAACTGATACATTTGCATAGCGAAGTAAACACACACAGTGTCCTTCACCTGGGTAAAGAAATCGGTTTCCCGTTCTGACTGAAGTGAAGATCTTCTTTTCTTTCACTTGAACACGTCATTATTTGAACGAACCTGTCTAAGTAACGGAGCCCAAATCAAATAATCCGCGTAAGGAAATGCCTGATATATACACAAAAAACATAATGTGCTAAACATACCGCGCGTACAGTCAACTATGAGGCCAACAGTGCAGTATTCTTCACTGACAATGGCAGTTACATTAAGATATTAGGCTTTATGGTGCCATTTGACAAGAGTGTAGCCTCGTACGAAAGTGAAACGAAACGTAGACGATAAGCATTCAGACATGAAGAAAATACAAGTTTTTCAAATGGTTCAAATGGCTCTGACCACTATTGGACTTAACATCTGTGGTCATCAGTCCCCTAGAACTTAGAACTACTTACACTTAACTAACCTAAAGACATCACACACATCCATGCCCGAGGCAGGATTCGAACCTGTGACCGTAGCAGTCACGCGGTTCCGGACTGAGCGCCTAGAACCGCTAGACCACCGCGGCCGGCTACAAGTTTTTGAAATGTGATGCTATAGAAGAATGGTGAAGATTAGATGGGTAGATAGTTTAAGTAATGAGGCGGTATTCAACAAAAGAGATCTTTGTGGCATTCCTTAACTAAAGGAAGGGGTCGGTTGCTAGGAGACCTTCTGAGATAGCTACGGTCGCAGGTTCGAATCGTGCCTCGGGCATGGATGTGTGTGGTGTCCTTAGGTTAGTTAGGTTTAATTAGTTCTAAGTTCTAGGCGACTGATGACCTTAGAAGTTAAGTCGCATAGTGCTCAGAGCCATTTGAACCATTTTGAGCCTTCTGAGATATCAAGGAATCGTCCATAAATTATTGGAAGGAACAGTGGGAGTTGAAACTTGCAAAGGGAGACGAAGAAACGAGTACAGTAAGCAAGGTCAAATGGATTTTGATTTCAGCATTTACTCGGAGATGAAGAAGTTTGTACAGGATAGAGTAGCGTGAAGAGCTACGTTAATTAGTCCTAGGACTGAAGACAAGAAGAACGGCATTTCTGTATTTCAGTGTTCCTGCAGTAGTTAGTTATCCAGTGAAATATCATGTATCCAGTACAGTTATGTTGAAATATCATTTTTATTTCGTTTAACTGATGGCAACAGCCAACATTTGTTATAGGGTTAATAGGTTCCCTGCAGAACGTATTCTTGTGCTGTTACGAATCCTTCAGTCGCCCATGTAGTTCTCGAACGTTGATATATTCATTCGAAAGTACTGTAAGAACTTTCTGCTGTGTCGTCCGGATAAGACAGAGCCAGGGTAAAATCACCACAGGCGAAAAGACGCGAGCTGGTGCCTTAGAGACTCACCACTTGCACGAGTTCCGCCAGCGCCATGGGCGGCGCTGAGGATGAAGATATGGACTTTGCTTCGGCAAACTGCGGGCCGAGTACAATCCGCCAATGACACGACGACAATGGAGGTGCCTACTCGAAAGATAGAAGAGCAGCTCTCTCCCACTTGGTTATAGATCATTGTTCAGGGTTGACTTTGACAGGGAACGTCGTTTGTGAACTCTTAGAAGTGAACAGACAATTGTAAATTCCAATGTCACAAATTTCCCACCAACCGGTTGCAAATAGAATTTAAATTTTTTTAACTAGTTTTCAACGCTGACTAGGGGCGCCTTCTTCAGAAGAAACTGTTACCTTACCTAACAATATCACAGGAAGGTACATTAATAGCAGGTAGGCATTAGAACAAACACTTAATTTTTACAAATTAAATTGCATAAAAATACTCACATGTGGTTAAAAGGTAATTCAAGAGACATCATTCTAGTCAAAACATTAAAACCACAATTAATACATTTTCCACCTGAATACATAACAGGTACAGTCAAAATTTTAAAACATTATATAAATAAGCCACTAAGGGCACTACAGTGGTATAGGACACGAGTGAGTAACAGCGACTGCTCGAGCGGCCCGTACCAAATGACAACGTGAACATGATTTAGCTGGCGGCATCTAGTAGCAGAATTTACAGAGGTTTAACAACACTAAAAAAATTAATATAACAGTGATTGACAAATTAACAGGATTTAAATCATAAAAGCAAGGGAGAGGAAAACAGTATTTAAGGGCCTAACAAGGAAGCGGATAGCCAACATTAGCTATCAGACACCTCTAAGTAACGGCTTTAAGCCATTAAAAAAAAATTTATTACACGACTGCAGTTGTTCATTTAATGTGACGCCATCATTCAGAGAAAAGTGTTTGAAGATCTGTATCTCTTCCAAAATGTTTAGCCTAAAACCTTTTCTTTCACAGTGCAAAATTCCGATGTCATGAATTTCCATTTTAAATATGGTTTTAATGTTTTGACTAGAGTGATGTCGCTCGAATTTCCATTTAACCACATGTATTTTTATGCAATTTAATTTTTAAAAATTAAGTGTTTGTTATAATGCCTACCTGCTATTAATGTATCTTCCTGTGATATTGTTAGGTAAGGTAACAGTATTTTTCTGAAGAAGGCGCCCCGAGTTGGCGTTGAAAACTAGTTAAAGAATTTTAAATTCTATTTGCAACCGGTTGGCTAGAAATTTGTGACATTGTAATTAATTACGGTTGCTGATTACAGCCATGTTCAAAATATCAATTGTAAATTGTATCTGCAATGTTCTGTGAAGTTGACCTACGATTATTTGCATTTAGCCATTGAGGGCCTTTTTTGTGTTATATTACAAGCAGTGTTGCAAACTTCATTACTCAACAAGTCCCAAAGATAAGTAAACCATTTTTATCTCATTTGTGTGACTTTATGACTAATTTGTTGGAGCGTTGTAGAACCTTAGTTCTCCTGCCCTGTTACCTAAACCTGGGCCACAGGCCGCGCGAGATTAGCCTAGCGGTCTAAGGCGCTGCAGTCATGGACTGTGCGGCTGGTCACGGCGGAGGTTCGAGTCTTCCCTCGGGCATGGGTGTGTGTGTGTGTGTGTGTGTGTGTGTGTGTGTGTTTGTCCTTGGGATAATTTATGTTAAGTAGTGTGTAAGCTTAGGGACTGATGATCTTAGCAGTTAAGTCCTATAAGATTTCACACACATGTTATTTTTTGTGGGTCACAGCAGTGGAACAGTGACAGGGAGAAATTGTCTTAGTGGTGTACGGCACCAAGCCGTTTCACAATCTCACAAACTCGGCCTACTGTAACAACAGTGGCAACTCGGTCGTATCAGCAGTAGCGACGAGGCCTTTACAAAACTGGCGACGAGGGTTTGCAAAAATTTACAGGATCGCTGCGGATCTCCTGAAGTAGGGTGCGAAAAGCCAGTATTCGTCCCTTCCTAAATTAACTGACTGAATCCTGTGTATCCTGTGCGTCCTTCTTTTTAAGCGACGATAAAATAAAATCCACGCTAGCAGTTGTTTACTGGGAAACAGTAAAAGACAAAAACAAGAGAAGCCACTGCACTGTGTCGTGGACAACAACAATCGGACACGATAGCACGCCGTGTACGCGGTGCCGTTTAGAGCGCTGCCGGACAAGTGTGGAATGGACCGAAGACCGGGATCGATGCACACGACTAACAGCCGCGCGTGCTCGCAGAGACACCGCAGCGTCAGATACCATTCCACTGCACACACGGCAGCACCGCGTGATAATCACGTAGCAGTGCTGGGACTGGAAACCAGCCAGTATACACGTAGGCAGAAGAAAGCAGGCAGTGTTTGCTTATTTTGTTTATGAATACTTTAAGGAATACAACACAAGGTTTTGGGCTAACAGACTTGTTAATTCACGGCTGGTGAAAGGAACGTTCGTGTTGCTTTTTATAGATTTAAGAGAGGATTACAGTTCTTTAACTATTTTCGAATGTGCACAGTAGTTTGATGAGTTAACAGCAAACATGCAATCATCCATCAAAAGCAAAGACTAGGTGATGAGGTTTCCAATATCGCCTAATCTAATTTAATTTGCTTATGAGATCACACACCAGTTCCTTCCTCTCCTACAAGAAACGGGTCTTTAGTATAAGACATGAGCACAGATAAGTGGAAAGCGCATTTGGAATTCTAAAGAATCGATGGAGAATACTTCACAAAGGTACCAATGTGAAGCTGAAATTTACTGTTAGTATTATCAGATGTTACTGTGTTCTTCACAACTAGTGCCAATTCATACATGGTTTTAACTTTGAACGCCTTGATGTACACATAGGCCGCCCGGGGTGGCCGAGCGGTTCTAGGCGCTTCAGTCCGGAACCCCGCGACTGCTACGGTCGCAGGTTCTAATCCTGCTCGGGCATGGATGTGTATGATGCCCTTACGTTAGTTAGGTTTAAATAGTTCTAATTTCTAGGGGACTGATGACCTCAGATGTTAAGTCCCATAGTGCTCAGAGCCATTTTTAACCATTTTTGTACACATAGCCTGTGTAATCTGAAAATGAAATTCCATCAATTCAAGGAAGAATTTCATTTAATAGTAGAAGTAAAATTTTCACTGGTTATTTTATACAATGTTGGCAAATTGCATGGCAAGACAAATGTATCCAATCTTGTCGGTAACAATCATAGTCAAAAAATTGCTCTGAGCACTATGTGTGGTGTCACCGCCAGACACCACACTTGCTAGGTGGTAGCCTTTAAATCGGCCGCGGTCCGTTAGTATACGTCGGACCCGCGTGTCGCCACTATCAGTGATTGCAGACCGAGCGCCGCCACACGGCAGCTCTAGAGAGACTTCCTAGCACTCGCCCCAGTTGTACAGCCGACTTTGCTAGCGATGGTTCACTTACAAATTACGCTCTCATTTGCCGAGACGATAGTTAGCATAGCTTTCAGCTACGTCATTTGCTACGACCTAGCAAGGCGCCATTATCAGTTGCTATTTATCTTGTGATGCATGTACCGTCAGACCAATGTTCACCAATTATGGATTAAAGATAAGTATTACAGAAGCCACGTACCTTTTTTGCTAGTCTCAATTCCTTGTCATTTGCCAGACCTCACGCCAGCCTGCGTGAGCTTAAACGCGTGCCCTTCGGCCTCCCGTCCTAGTGGATTGGCTGTCTTGCCAGTCCACAAAACTATGGGACTTAACGTCTGAGGTCATCAGTCCCCTAGAACTTAGAACTACTTAAACCTAACTAACCTAACGACATCACACACATCCATGCCCGAGGCAGGATTCGAACCTGCGACCGACCGTGAAAGACTGATTTATATAAATGTTGAAATATATGTAATCATGTATTTTGTTTCTGCAGTAGAATAAAGCATCGATTATACTGAAGCCTTTAACGAAATTTATTTTAAAATGGTATTATTAAAAGAAGATTTACTCGTTCAGCTGAAAGTTTTGATTTGCCACATTCGAGCGAAACAGCCATGTAGAACAGAAACACAAAATACACTCCTGGAAATTGAAATAAGAACACCGTGAATTCATTGTCCCAGGAAGGGGAAACTTTATTGACACATTCCTGGGGTCAGATACATCACAAGATCACACTGACAGAACCACAGGCACATAGACACAGGCAACAGAGCATGCACAATGTCGGCACTAGTACAGTGTATAACCACCTTTCGCAGCAATGCAGGCTGCTATTCTCCCATGGAGACGATCGTAGAGATGCTGGATGTAGTCCTGTGGAACGGCTTGCCATGCCATTTCCACCTGGCGCCTCAGTTGGACCAGCGTTCGTGCTGGACGTGCAGACCGCGTGAGACGACGCTTCATCCAGTCCCAAACATGCTCAATGGGGGACAGATGCGGAGATCTTGCTGGCCAGGGTAGTTGACTTACACCTTCTAGAGCACGTTGGGTGGCACAGGATACATGCGGACGTGCATTGTCCTGTTGGAACATCAAGTTTCCTTGCCGGTCTAGGAATGGTAGAACGATGGGTTCGATGACGGTTTGGATGTACCGTGCGCTATTCAGTGTCCCCTCGACAATCACCAGTGGTGTACGGCCAGTGTAGGAGATCGCTCCCCACACCATGATGCCGGGTGTTGGCCCTGTGTGCCTCGGTCGTATGCAGTCCTGATTGTGGCGCTCACCTGCACGGCGCCAAACACGCATACGACCATCATTGGCACCAAGGCAGAAGCGACTCTCATCGCTGAAGACGACACGTCTCCATTCGTCCCTCCATTCACGCCTGTCGCGACACCACTGGAGGCGGGCTGCACGATGTTGGGGCGTGAGCGGAAGACGGCCTAACGGTGTGCGGGACCGTAGCCCAGCTTCATGGAGACGGTTGCGAATGGTCCTCGCCGATACCCCAGGAGCAACAGTGTCGCTAATTTGCTGGGAAGTGGCGGTGCGGTCCCCTACGGCACTGCGTAGGATCCTACGGTCTTGGCGTGCATCCGTGCGTCGCTGCGGTCCGGTCCCAGGTCGACGGGCACGTGCACCTTCCGCTGACCACTGGCGACAACATCGATGTGCTGTGGAGACCTCACGCCCCACGTGTTGAGCAATTCGGCGGTACGTCCACCCGGCCTCCCGCATGCCCACTATACGCCCTCGCTCAAAGTCCGTCAACTGCACACACGGTTCACGTCCACGCTGTCGCGGCATGCTACCAGTGTTAAAGACTGCGATGGAGCTCCGTATGCCACGGCAAACTGGCTGACACTGACGGCGGCGGTGCACAAATGCTGCGCAGCTAGCGCCATTCGACGGCCAACACCGCGGATCCTGGTGTGTCCGCTGTGCCGTGCGTGTGATCATTGCTTGTACAGCCCTCTCGCAGTGTCCGGAGCAAGTATGGTGGGTCTGACACACCGGTGTCAATGTGTTCTTTTTTCCATTTCCAGGAGTGTAGTTTATTTGTGATAGTGTTTCACAGTGACACCTATATCATTTTTCTCATGATCTGGTTTCGCAGCAAAACCGTCACAAAAAGTCTCATCCACACACTTCGGGACATGAATCTACGTTCTGATCCAGGAGTGCCCCACCTTTTAGTTTACCTAGGGTAGATTGACGCCTCGCAGGCTAGCCGTGCGATCTCGGGCGCTTTGTCACGGTTCGCGCGGCTTCCCCCCCGTCGGAGGTTCGAGTCCTCTCTCGGCCATGGGTGTGTGTGTTGTCGATTAAGTAGTGTGTAAGCGTAGGGACCGATGACCTCAGCAGTTTGGTTCCATAGCCCTTACCACAAATTTACAATTTGCCAGATTGGCGGAAGAGGAGTATTTTTGGGCCGTACGTAATGTACTTAACACTACTAACACTAACAGCTGAGCTAAAAGAAAAGAGAGATAGAGAGAGAGAATAATATCGTGTGATGGGTGTTTCAGATTGAAAATATTCAATTCATTATGACTTTATATAAACGGAATTTTATGGAATTTTTTTCCTCTTTCTACCAGCCGAGTGATAGATACTCACTTGCTAGGTTGCAGTGATTTTTGTTATAAACCTCACGCGGCCGCTGGTTGGATACCCCTGTTCTAATCCTATCATGGTACTCCTTGAGAGATACACTCCTGGAAATTGAAATAAGAACACCGTGAATTCATTGTCCCAGGAAGGGGAAACTTTATTGACACATTCCTGGGGTCAGATACATCACATGATCACACTGACAGAACCACAGGCACATAGACACAGGCAACAGAGCATGCACAATGTCGGCACTAGTACAGTGTATATCCACCTTTCGCAGCAATGCAGGCTGCTATTCTCCCATGGAGACGATCGTAGAGATGCTGGATGTAGTCCTGTGGAACGGCTTGCCATGCCATTTCCACCTGGCGCCTCAGTTGGACCAGCGTTCGTGCTGGACGTGCAGACCGCGTGAGACGACGCTTCATCCAGTCCCTAACATGCTCAATGGGGGACAGATCCGGAGATCTTGCTGGCCAGGGTAGTTGACTTACACCTTCTAGAGCACGTTGGGTGGCACGGGATACATGCGGACGTGCATTGTCCTGTTGGAACAGCAAGTTCCCTTGCCGGTCTAGGAATGGTAGAACGATGGGTTCGATGACGGTTTGGATGTACCGTGCACTATTCAGTGTCCCCTCGACGATCACCAGTGGTGTACGGCCAGTGTAGGAGATCGCTCCCCACACCATGATGCCGGGTGTTGGCCCTGTGTGCCTCGTTCGTATGCAGTCCTGATTGTGGCGCTCACCTGCACGGCGCCAAACACGCATACGACCATCATTGGCACCAAGGCAGAAGCGACTCTCATCGCTGAAGACGACACGTCTCCATTCGTCCCTCCATTCACGCCTGTCGCGACACCACTGGAGGCGGGCTGCACGATGTTGGGGCGTGAGCGGAAGACGGCCTAACGGTGTGCGGGACCGTAGCCCAGCTTCATGGAGACGGTTGCGAATGGTCCTCGCCGATACCCCAGGAGCAACAGTGTCCCTAATTTGCTGGGAAGTGGCGGTGCGGTCCCCTACGGCACTGCGTAGGATCCTACGGTCTTGGCGTGCATCCGTGCGTCGCTGCGGTCCGGTCCCAGGTCGACGGGCACGTGCACCTTCCACCGACCACTGGCGACAACATCGATGTACTGTGGAGACCTCACGCCCCACGTGTTGAGCAATTCGGCGGTACGTCCACCCGGCCTCCCGCATGCCCACTATACGCCCTCGCTCAAAGTCCGTCAACTGCACATACGGTTCACGTCCACGCTGTCGCGGCATGCTACCAGTGTTAAAGACTGCGATGGAGCTCCGTATGCCACGGCAAACTGGCTGATACTGACGGCGGCGGTGCACAAATGCTGCGCAGCTAGCGCCATTCGACGGCCAACACCGCGGTTCCTGGTGTGTCCGCTGTGCCGTGCGTGTGATCATTGCTTGTACAGCCCTCTCGCAGTGTCCGGAGCAAGTATGGTGGGTCTGACACACCGGTGTCAATGTGTTCTTTTTTCCATTACCAGGAGTGTATGTCCCATGTTTCAGGGTAGTTCTTCACCTCTTCGTTGAGTCAACAGAATGTTGCTGCCCCATTCCTTTACTATGACTGTTGCTTCGAGGCGATCGGCAGGCACAAATCCCTCGCCGCGTTCTCGCTGTGAGTTTGGAGTTGCGCCTACGTAGTGTGCGGGGCTCCACTGTTTCACGTAAACTGCTGAAATGCGCGAGAAAATGACGCTGCGAACTTCTGATAATAAATAGCTCATGCGCATATACCATTTCGTTTTCGCAATCACGCTCTCCTACTTACACTTGGGACATAACTCCAAGGATCTGTACTTATTTCAAACTGTTCTTGGTCCAGGTCTGGTGTATCTAAATATTATTCAGGATGTTGTGAAAACGTCTTAGTGTGAGAAAGTGCGAGATACACAGTTACGAAACTGCCATTTACGAAACTGCAGTCTATTGATCATTGCGATTATTAGAGAAGTTAATTCTTTGATTCGATATTTGCGTTTAATTCGGGAAGATTTGGAACAATTGACATTATGATATGGGACCAGAGTGAGACATAAAAAAGAGTAATATTGCAAGCTATTCATCAATGCGAAATTTGCTTAAATCACAAGCTCGCCATTGTGAGGCATCAGCCAAACTAACACTCACTAGAATGAGGTTTTCACTCTGCAGCGGAGTGTGAGCTGATGTGAATCTTCCTGGCAGATTAAAACTGTGTGTCAGACCAAGACTCGAACTCCGGATCTTAGCCTTTCGCGGGCAAGTGCTCTACCATCTGAGCTACCCAAGGACGACTCACGCCCCGTCCTCACAGCTTTACTTCTGCCAGTGCCTCGTTTCCTACCTTCCAAATTTTACAGAAGCTCTCCTGCGAACCTTGCGCAACTAGCACTCCTGAAAGAAAGGATATTGCGGAGACATGGCTTAGCCACAGCCTGGGGGATGTTTCCAGAATGAGATTTTCACTCTGCAGCGGAGTGTGCACTGATGTGAAACTTCTTGGCAGATTAAAACTGTGTGTCGGACCGAGACTCGAACTCGGGTAGCTCAGATGGTAAAGCACTTGCCCGCGAAAGGCAAAGGTCCCGAATTCGAGTCTCGGTCCGGTACAGAGTTTTAATCTGCCAGGAAGTTTAACACTCACTATTTTATTTATCTTTAGCCTTGAACTATAATTTTTATATTTGGCTGTTACGGAAAATAATTTGTGCTCCTTTGTGTTGTCCCAGACCAACTACAACAGAACACAAATTTTGTACAAAAATAATTACTGAACTGTGACAGTGAATATAAAACACCTACATCTTAGACTCAACGTTATCTATACGTTTTGGTAAGGTAAATGTGGTACCACATTTCAATACCACTCCAAGAGCGTCGCTACGTTAGTATCGGAATGGAAATTCTCCGCTTGACGCCGAAAGTGTTCGCTCGGGGAAAATGGGACCCACAGTTTAACGTTGTAGCCGAACCATGTGTTGATTCTCATGATTTCTCACATCGTTGTGGTAAGAGCTAGGTTGAAACGAAGATTGAAAAAATCCGTGGTCCGACTGAGATTGAATCCCATGACCTCTCGGTATCCAACAACGTGCTTTCCCGTTTTCAGTTACACTAAAACTCTCTGATTTGACAAAGAAATGTATAAGGGAAAACATGAAATAGATTCATACATAATGTGTGATCATCGGTACTGTTACAACGAATGAAGGTCAAATAGGAGGCCTCTCGGCGAAAAAATAAAAATTAATCACCACAGAATCACCAGAGACTTTTTATTTATTTATTGTTTAGCAAAAGTTTCTCAATCTGAGAAGAGTGACTGTCTAAAAGAGTCACATCGACGTGCAATTGGCATCAATAACAAACAAACAGAAATGAAAGTAAGAACGGCCTTCTACTCCAAACTCTTTGGGTTCCATATTTTGGGTGGAGATTTTATGGACAAAAACCAGCAAAACATCGTCCAGTAAACATGGACAATAAAGCGCATACATTATGGGTTGTGAGCAATTGTCCAGTTGAATAAATGTGTTTCACAACGACAAAGATATACGAGCCTTCATAGCTCTTAACGCATGCACTTCCGAGCCCATGTTCACTGGACATTTTTTCTTGTTTTGATCGATATTATTTACCTCTACAGTATGGAAAGCAAAGAGCTTGCAGTAGAAAAGGTTCACTATTGGGGGTATCATAACGATTTTCGCAAAACTTTCGACGTGGTCGTTTTTGGAACAGGGTGCCTTACCTGAATCTGATACATTTCCCTTCACAGTAATGACAGAATTAACCTGTGTACGCTGAAAGAAATTCATATGGCATTATAAATCCTACAGCTGAAAGAGAGCAGATTCCGTTCGTGTCTTCGCGCTTTTTTTTTTTTTTTTTTCTTACGACACTTCAATTTCATTGCAGTTTCTCCTTTTACCTGACGTGTTTCGCTTATAGTGGATTTGTTAAATATTTATGATTCTGGACGCAAAGGCACCTTCATAGAAAGCGAGGAATGTTGTGTAATACACCTTCTACAGCTGCTGTTACTGATGTCTGTCTGAAATAGATGTGGAAACCAAGGTGGTATTCTCGCTAGCGGTCATGCAGAGAAACAATTTAAAACCCACATCCCACCCGTTTCGAGTAGTGTACCAACCATTAGCAGTTTGGCGCACGATTATAGTTGTTCATTGGTACCTCTGTGTCATTTAATCATTGTGTTAGATTGTACAATCAAATTATTACATAGCTCAGCATAAGCAAATAAGAAAGATACGGAAAAATCCTCCATCTAGCTATGAAGTACCTACATGAAAAGAAGCAGCAAAGAATTATGTGACGACAGGCGTGTTACACAATAAGACTCTGTTCAGAATGGCTATTGCTCTATTTCTGTTTCTTGTGAAGGTGGCAAAGATAACATCTGGATGCAAACCAATGGATTGCTCAATGCGCGAAACTAGCGACACAAGTAACTGAGTGTATTTTTTTAAATATTCCTTCCTGGCAACACCGCTCTCACTGCAGTATTCCCACCAAATGCGCATTTTGTATCACAAATCTCTTTGGAATACCCTTCTTGACGTTGCAAGTAGTTATCTAATGCTGGTACGAGATGACATTGACCTTGAGTATCACGCTACACTTCCAGCGACAGGTTACAGATTGTAGCAATTAGACCAGTTATCTTAATATTAAGAAAACAGTCTTAGTCGCGTTTTTTTATTTATTTAGTGGCGACCGGTTTCAGCCCATCGCAGGGGCCATCTTCAGGGCGAACATATGGTAGACGTGACGCCACAAGCAGTCGACCATATGTTCGCCCTGAAGATGGCCCCTGCGATGGGCTGAAACCGGTCGGCACTAAATAAATAAAAAAACTCGATTAAGACTGTTTTATTAATACTACGTTAATTTATATTAATCACTGTTAATCCATACCCATCCTCTCCAAACTTCTAGACTAGACTCCTCTCCGCCTTCCCACCAAGGCATCACGATCCTGCCCATGCACCTTCTTCCGCCCCCTTTGGGCCAATCGGATTCTAACCCTTCCTGCTCTTCATCTTTTATAACCACAACAAATGAGTGGGAAATGGGAGTCTTGTTCTGGAGGTCATGAGCAGAGGATCATGTTTGTTTGGTGTTACAATGTGGGCATTTCTTATAAATAATAAGAAGAAATAAAATTATTAATTAGGTCAATTACATGCATTTCGTCATTTATAGGTCTGGGCTCCACAGGGAGATGACCAGGGTGTGGGTGTATGTTACAAATAATAATAACAACAAATCAATTTTATTATCATCAGAATTATATGAATGTCTTTACTGGATGTCTGTTGATGTATTGAGAGGATTAGAGAGCCGTTATTTGTTTTAAATAATAAATTAATATTATTATTATTCCAGTTACTCAAGTTTCATGCTGCTGCACTTGAAGTCACATCATGTTATGTCAGTGTCATATCACGTCCAATGAAAGTTGCATTACATAAATGTCATGACACCCTCAGCCACTCAGAATGCAGCATTTGCTTTAAAGTATCTGAACTATTTAACAGTCATGTGCTGTTGCTCACCGTTTGAAGTATGTGTTCTGTTGTGAGAGGATTAGGCTGACAGTATTTGCGATAACTAACAAATTAACTTTATTATTACTGTAGCCATGTGAATTTCATCAGTCGAGGCGCCAGCAGAGACCAGCCACCACCCCCAGTCAGCAAAAAGAAGACAAGTAAGTAATCTCACAATTAACTGCTATTTTGAATTAATTTGCTGCAATTTTCACTGACTTTTCCAGAATAACGACAGTTCTATCCTAAATACGGCGTTAAAAAATTAACAAAGAGTGTAATACAACAACAAAAACCCACTTGCAAAGACTTTAAATCTCAAAGAAAACTATAGCAGTATATACAGGGTGATTTTTCCAACGTGTACAAACTCTAAGGATTGACTGATGAGAGGATGTGGAACAAAAAGGTCTAATGAAACTATGTCCAGAAACACATGGCGTCCATGCTGAAGACTATTTATTCAGTCATACACTGTTCCAGAGACTGCGATCTAATATGCGCTGTACCATGAAGCCACAGTCACAGTATACAAGGTTTCCCCTTAGAGGGCGATAGGATGATGTGGTTCCTCATACATCGTGCCCTAGCGCCCTCTCCTGTCATGGTAATGTTGTGTCCAATTCACTTCTCTCGCTGACACACCTTGTAGTGGATGTGACACAGCGTTGTACACAGTGCTACTGTATTCGAATCGAGAGCTTGCTGACATGGTGTTTACTTACAGAAAGACAAATGGGAATGGGCGGCAGGAAAAGTTTATGAGGAGACCTATCCCTGCTGACAACAGTCATAGCATTCAATGTTTGCCACAGTGTTTCGCCGTTTGTCTGAGACAGTGACGTTTCAGGAAGAAGGAAATCATGAAGGACGTACCCGAAATGTTCAGATGCTAGACTTGGAGGAAAATGTTATTTCTACTGTGGAAGGCGATCACCATTTCAGTACCACGCAGTTAGCCTGCCAGTACAGGGTAAGCTAGACGACCGTGTGGAGCATTCCCCACAACAATTGTTACTACCCTTATCACTTACAGCGTATGCAGGGCTTACTAGCGACAAAGTGTCCACACTGGAACGAGTTTTGTCACTCGTTTCTTCATCAGGCAACCACAATTTGTGTCATCCATCCTATTCACAGATGAGGCCACCTTTACACGGAATGCTATCTTCAAATGGTTCAAATGGCTCTGAGCACTATGGGACTCAACTTCTGTGGTCATCAGTCCCCTAGAACTTAGAACTACTTAAACCTAACTAACCTAAGGACATCACACACATCCATGCCCGAGGCAGGATTCGAACCTGCGACCGTAGCAGTCAAGAATGCTATCTTCAGCTTCCATGATAGTCACCAGTGGGACAGTATGCAGAACCCCCATGGTATGGTGACAGCGAATCGTCGGCACCGGTGAAAATGTAATGTGTGGGTAGCGATATTAGCGACCATATTTTGGGACCAGTGTTCCTTCCATGTCGCCTAACAGGCCAGAACTATCGGCGTTTTTATGGGTGAATGCCTCCCCTGCTGGAAGAAGTTCCATTGATGATTCGAGGGGTTATGCGGCTTCCACATGATGGTGCTCCAGCCCGGTTCGTCGTTAAGATCCAGAAATATCTCAATCGTGTCTTCCCTGGTGAATGGAAAGGACGAGGGGTCCAGTCGTATGGCCCGCTCGTTCAACAGATCTCAACCCATGGGATTTCTGGTTATGGGGCTATCTCAGAAGCGTCGTGTATGCAGAGCCAATCCAGATGTGGAGACACTGGATCGGCGATTTCATGCTGCCTTTGACACTGTTTCGATGCAGCCTGACGGATATGAACGTGTGAGACAGAACATGCTGTGGCACGTACAATCATGCGTTGAGGCACACGGAAACCATTTTCATTGCATACTGTAACTATGGCTGCATGGTACAGAGCTTATTAGACCACAGTCTCTGTAACAATATATGATTGAATAGATGGTCTCTAACATGGAAACCATGCATTTCCGGACATAAGTTCATTAGACTGTTTTTGTTCCAAATCCTCTCATCGATCAGTCCCAGGAGTTTGTACACGGTGGAAAAAATCACCCTGAAAAGAAAAAAGAAAAACCCAATAAACTCTTGCTAAGCCATCTCTTGTGTACGTATTAAGATGAGCGCATTATCCTATTGATAGAAATAATTATATCATGGTGTAGACTACAAAACCGCAGTATAAATTACCAAAACGTCTGATGTAAGATGCAGCAGTGTATGGTGTCATAGCAAAAGTCCAGCAGTTTTAAAGAGTTCCAAAAGCGCGTTTGTGACGTATGTTGAGATAGTTTTGGCAGTTAGAATTGTGTGGCTTGACATTCTTTTGGAAGAAGTACAATTTTTAGTAATTCTAGTTGGGTGGGGAATCTGCATACCATCTGCGTGGTAAAAACAAAGCATCTCTAACCAGATAATATAGACAGTAAGAATACTTTACGTACAGACTACAAAAAATATGGAACAATAAGTTAAAAAATATGGAAAAATGTGGAAAATTACGGGAAAAATGCGTAAGAGAGATAAAAATTGGACAAAATTAAAAAATGTGGAAAACAAGGAAAAATCAGGATTTTAATTGGTAATATATGATATCTGTATTTATTTGTAGGGGACAGTAGAAATTTTCCGACTAACCACTAGATAAAATCGTATAGAAGAGGATGATGTGATGCATATACCGAAAAAGAATACCATTATGCCGAGTTTGTAATCGCCATACTTTTTAATGAGGGTTTGTAGTCTTTTACGTAACAACTCGATG
Source organism: Schistocerca piceifrons (assembly GCF_021461385.2). Classification (NCBI taxonomy): domain Eukaryota; kingdom Metazoa; phylum Arthropoda; class Insecta; order Orthoptera; family Acrididae; genus Schistocerca; species Schistocerca piceifrons. The sequence continues at coordinate 431,238,562 of NC_060142.1, forward strand.
TAGGAGAGGGGATGACGTTACACATATATGTTTAGCAAAGAAAGTCATGAAAGAGGATGATCAACATGAAAAGGAGTTAAAAGCTCAAAATACAAATAACGATTAGGGTATAGAGACAAATTGAAGCTTGCGTTAAAGCAACAATAGATGAGCCGTTGGAGAAATACATGTTCTTTGGCTAATGTGTCTGGATTATGGCACACAGATTCATGGATGTTAATATAGACTGTTTGCACATCTAGAATCACTTTTGCAGAATATGCTATGATATTGTAATGACAAGCTACCTTATACTAATAATTACCACCATTTTTCTGAGAATATGATAATTTTAACCTAACGTGAGGTATTTCCTCCAGGCTAACCTTACTGAGATGATTCTTTTGAGTTATTAGATATATGTGCAGAAATGGTGGATTGTGATGGTTATCACTTTTCACCATTCTTTTAAAAATATCTAATAACTTACAAGAATCAGATTTATAAACAATGTCATGCTTTGTAATGAATTAGTTTGAGTCTTCCACCTTACTGGAATTTTTTCCAAATGTAAAGCTGCAGCATTTCTACCAATAGGACAACATTCACATGCTAGTAATGTAAGGATGATGTAGATTTTTTTTAGAAAATGTAGATTTTCTTTTAGATGATGTAGATTTTCTTTTAGAACCAAGATGTTGAAACATGTTTATTATTTGCGATTATGCAATCACAACTGTGGCTGAAAAAAGTTCAATCTTCCCAGAGGCTTTTGCTAGTGTTAAGAATGTGAATTATTCTAGTGACACTGAATCTGACATTTAAAAGAACGACTATAGCTTTCCGTAAAAAAGGATATGCCTGCCTCTATTGCTGGCACAGGGAAAGACACTGAAGGATTTAGTGTGTCGAGCACGGTTAAACCATTACCTATTAAAGTTTATAAGTTGGTCACAGGATCATAACGCCACTTCATGATTTTATTTCCGGTCATGACTCGTAACATAAGAATATGTATTGATACTACTGATAAAAAATGCCCGTTATGTGATTAGTTGGCTGGTTCATGACTTAACATTTCTCTGTGTGTCGGAACTCTTATTGCTCTAACTCTACAAACACAAAAGGTCCACGTACCCAGAGAGTTCTGCTATTGTTAACAATGTGGGTAGGTCTATTGACAGTAAATCCGAGAATGCAAAGAGTAACCGTACACCTCTGTGACAAAGGAAAGACCTTCCTGTCTTGATAATAAGGATGTTGTTGTTGTTGTTGTCTTCAGTCCTGAGACTGGTTTGATGCAGCTCTCCATGCTACTCTATCCTGTGCAAGCTTCTTCATCTCCCAGTACTTACTGCAACCTTCATCCTTCTGAATCTGCTTAGTGTATTCAGCTCTTGATCTCCCTCTACGATTTTTACCCTCCACGCTGCCCTCCAATACTAAAGCTGTGATCTCTTGATGCCTCAGAACATGTCCTACCAACCGGTCACTTCTTCTTGTCAAGTTGTGCCACAAACTCCTCTTCTCGCCAATTCTATTCAATACCTCCTCATTAGTTTTGTGATCTACCCATTTAATCTTCAGCATTCTTCTGTAGCACCACATTTCGAAAGCTTCTATTCTCCTCTTGTCCAAACTATTTATCGTCCATGTTTCACTTCCATACATGGCTGCACTCCATACAAATACTTTCAGAAAGGACTTCCTGACACTTAAATCTATACTCGATGTTAACAAATTTCTCTTCTTCAGAAACGCTTTCCTTGCCATTGCCAGTCTACATTTTATATCCTCTCTACTTCGACCATCATCAGTTATTTTGCTCGCCAAATAGCAAAACTCCTTTACTACTTTATGTGTCTCATTTCCTAATCTAATTCCCTCAGCATCACCCGACTTAATTCGACTACATTCCATTATCCTCGTTTTGCTTTTGTTGATGTTCATCTTATATCCTCCTTTCAAGACAGTATCCATTCCGTTCAACTGCTCTGGCAAGTCCTTTGCTGTCTCTGACAAAATTACAACGTCGTCGGCGAACCTCAAAGTTTTTATTTCTTCTCCATGGATTTTAATACCTACTTCGAAATTTTCTTTTGTTTCCTTTACTGCTTGCTCAGTATACAGATTTAATAACATCAAGGACATGCTACAACCCTGTCTCACTCCGTTCCCAACCGCTGCTTCCCTTTCATGCCCCGCGACTCTTATAACTGCCATCTGGTTTCTGTACAAATTGTAAATAGCCTATCGCTCCCTGTATTTTACCCTTGCCACCTTTATAATTTGAAAGAGAGTATTCCAGTCAACATTGTCAAAAGCTTTCTCTAAGTCCACAAATGCTAGAAATGTAGGTTTGCCTTTCCTTAATCTATTCTCTAAGATAAGTCGTAGGGTCAGTATTGCCTCACGTGTTCCAACATTTCTGCGGAATCCAAACTGATCTTCACCGAGGTTGGCTTCTACCAGTTTTTCCATTCGTCTGTAAAGAATTCGCGTTAGTATTTTGCAGCTGTGACTTATTAAACTGATAGTTCGGTAATTTTCACATCTGTCAACACCTGCTTTCTTTGGGATTGGAATTACTATATTCTTCTTGAAGTCTGAGGGTATTTCGCCTGTCTCATACATCTTGCTCACCAGATGGTAGAGTTTATCGGGACTGGCTCTCCCAAGGCCGTCAGTAGTTCCAATGGAATGCTGTCAATTCCCGGGGCCTTGTTTCGATTCAGGTCTTTCAGTGCTCTGTCAAACCCTTCACGCAGTATCATTTCTCCCATTTCATCTTCATCTACATCCCCTTCCATTTCCATAATATTGTCCTCAAGTACATCGCCCTTGTATAGACCCTCTATATACTCCTTCCACCTTTCTGCTTTCCCTTCTTTGCTTAGAACTGGGTTTCCATCTGAGCTCTTGATATTCATATAAGTGGCTCTCTTTTCTCCAAAGGTCGCTTTCATTTTCCTGTAGGCTGTATCTATCTTACCCCTAGAGAGATAAGCCTCTACATCCTTACATTTGTCCTCTAGCCATCCCTGCTTAGCCATTTTACACTTCCTGTCGATCTCATTTTTGAGACGTTTGTATTGCCTTTTGCCTGCTTCATAATAAGGATATAGATATCTAAAGGGTTTAACGTGTCAGTCAGAGTTAAACCATTTCCAATTAAGAGCTTTATCAGCTGGTCATTTGGTCGTGTCAAAACTTCTGGTCGTAGCTCCCAAAAGTTGAATATGTATTGACACTATCGATTAAAAAGAAAGAAGCGTCAAGTGATTACCTGTTTAGTTCTTAATGTCATATTTCACCCATATGTCGGATCTCTTATTGCTCTAATGCTACAGACATAAAACATGTAAATCTTGCTGTCCAGAACTTTAAACCTGATGATTTCATTGTAGCAGACAGAAAGCGAATGGGGTTTGAAGATTAGGATGATTATATAACAAGACGGTTCACTCATAAATACAAATCAACTGGCTGATTCACCCATAACACAGACACCACACAGCTGATAATAACCCATCACAGGCATTTGTTTACCCGTCAGGTCAATCTAATATATGATTACCTATTACGTGCATAGCACATTTCTGACTTTCATGATGTGTTACATAAAATATGTCAGACATCACTCTTCCATGGAAGCCTGAGTTACTGCAGATGTGTGGAGCAAGACGGGGTTTTACTTGTACATTTGTGCAAAAAGCTATCAAACTGAGCTGTGAAACAGATAGGAAATCAGTAATTCTTCACACCTTTCGTAGATTCTCCATGGTTTTTTTAATGTCTTTGTTAATTTATGTAAGGCATGTAACTTGATCACTTAATCATAACAGGTTATGACTCTTAAATGTAAAGAATGTGTATACTCCTTACATCAATATCTACAAATGGTACTTCTTCGAAATGTCATCCAACACAATTCTATCAATACCAACTCAATGTACACTGATAAACACAAGCACCGCTGTGGAAATGCAATGCTGACTTTAGCCATATCTTAATTACAGCATTTGGCTACTATTTTTTACGCATTAACACTGTATTACCACGTAAGATATATTTTACCCTCTCTCTTATGTTAACAACACAGAATATAGTTCAACTATAGCTTGCAATCATTTGCATTAATACTCTAAAGATAAATTATAGAAATAATGTTCAGAACACTCTCATGAACTGCAGTTGTCAAAGCTTAGATCGATGATGTACAAATGTAACATATGGAAAATAATAATAATAATAATAATAACAATAATAATAACAGTAATAATAGTAATAATAATAATTATAATGTTCAAGGAAACGAATATTTACTCTTATAAACACATATGCCAGTTTTGTGCAGGTAGTCACAGTAACAAAATTAGTTTAATTCGCGAAATTGAGAATAAAGATATATACATGGATACACAGGAAAATGCACATCATCAATACCTGCAGTTATGAAGATATATATACATGGATACACAGGAAAATGCACATCATCAATACCTGCAGTTATGATGCAACCATGTCACAGCATGTTAAAAACAAAGGTATAAGCAAGTACCATACCGCAACAAATAAACTAGGGCTATGATTAACACATCATCTGTTAGTAATGTGTACTGTCAGTGTTTAAAAATAGAACAATGGCATTAGCAACGTACAGCTCACTGCAATTTACAAGTCTGGCCAATTTTCTCTGACGAGACATACTTTAAAAAAAACTGAACCGTCGAAACTGAATCAAATTACGTTGATATCCACGTTAAATAACTAGTACAGTGTGATATTTCAACAACTGCACCTACATCCCAAATTAAACAACTAATTCCACAATGTGTTATTTAACAAGAAATACATCCCTGTTAATACCTTCTCTATGCACACACTGACGAAGATCACTTCTCTCTAATACTACTAACCATTCTGAGGTTCTCCTTCTACATGCCGCAACACTGCACACGAAGTATATGGACGTACCATTAATCAGTATTAATGCACTGTCACGCCTCCATCAGTGCAAGTCTCCAACACTGCCCAGGTGCTCATGCATATGAGTTATCTAGCTGGGCGGAGTACAGCCAGCTATGCCGGTATCGTTTGCTCCAGGGTTGTGCCGACAGATGGTCTGGGAATTCCAGCACCACCCACCCATACAATTATCTCCCGACAGTGAAATTTGGGACTGCAGAGAGGCATCACTTGCCAAGGCATCCAACAGTTGGCAGCCTTAAAATGATCTGCATATCTGTAAACTGACGGGTTCTGCCCAAGTTGTCATCCCTTTAAGTATCTGTTTAATCTTGTACGAAGATTATTTTTCATGTTATTTGTCTCTAAGGTTGCACGACGCCACTCCTGTTCCTTTTCAAACAAAACTGTTAAGCGTTCCCATCAGGCTAGCCTTACTGATGTGATGGACTAACATTTTCCAGCACTTTCCGTACTATATCGTGATGTCAGTGATTTGGCCACACATTGCGTTGTCAAATTACGTAAAGATATAGCGCACTTTGCTTGATACATCGTAAAGGTATTAATTCAGTCACGTAATGCATTGTCATGGTGTATTACACCACAAATTACGTTAATATTCTTCTGAGATGTTGCGAATATGTGGGGGAACTTGCTTGTCATTGGTCCAGAGAGCAACAGAGGAAGGGGAGTACTTGGCGCGTAAACTGTTAGCAACGCTTGTCGGCAAAGGTATCTACAAATTTCCGCTGGCGAATGTGCAGGCTCTGGCGGGCTGTCAACAGTTTCCTGTTATTAACGTGGGCTGGATGTCGCTCCCTGATTGCTTGATTTATTATCAGAGTCTATTTTGTCAGCAAAGAGGTTGACGTCTTGGGGAATATTACACTTATATTCTTTAAGTAATACAAATACCTCTACTATTGTTGGGGGAACTTTGTTAACGACGTTTTGCGGAATATGACGTGTGTATTTCTTCCAATAGGAGAACACACTCGTTTTAAAAGATACACTAGTAATGTATGGATGGCTTAGTAAGAGTTTATTTGTTCATATTTTACGCTGTGGTGTTTCTTTAAGATTTCAAGCCTTTGTATGAGAGTATTTCTTGTTGAGTTATATGCTTCATTGATTAGCTACAGTCATTTTTACAATAAAGATGTTGGTATTTTGGAAAAAAAAATCAGTAAAACTGCAGCAAATTAACTCAAAACAGCAATTACTTATGAAATGTTTTCTTAATCCGCTTGGAATGGTTGCTAGTCTCTGCTGTCACGTACAATGACGAAATTTGTGTGATTTAAATAATAATAAAACTTATCTGTCAGTTATAACAAACACCCACACGCTGATCCTCTCACGGCAGTCCACATACGTCTAATGGCGAGCAACAGCACATGACATAACTAATAATAATCATGACGTCGATGTATCACAACGCTGACTGCATGTAACAAGACAGTGATGTGATGTTATATGACTTCAAGAGCAGTCGGACAAAACACACATATCTCTAATACTAATGCTATTTATTTCTTATTTATAACAAATAACCAAACAGTAATCCTCTCTCAAGAGTGTATCGACCTTGAATTACTAAATTCATGTAGTACAAAAACTAATACGTTTTGTTTGTTATTACTAGTACTTATAAGAAATACCCACACCTGGTCCTCTCGCTATGGAGCCCAATCCTAAAATGATGAAACGTGCATAAATTTAATTTGTTGTTATTATTTTTAACAAGACCTACTCCCTGACCCTAGACAAACCTGATGTTCTCCATGTCCTATGCAGAAAAATTTGCCGTCATCCACTCCACTGCTCTTGTTGTAGAGGATGAGAATTACGAGGGGGAAGCGGGTTGAATCTTATTGGTGCAAAGGGGAAAGAAGGGTAAGGGGAAAGAGGGGTGACATGGGCAGGATGCTGACTTCCAGGGAATGGAAATGGGGATGAGCTTAAATATAACTTGCACAATTGCCTCATGTGTATTGGGAGAACAATGATTTCCTGCGAGGAGAGAACTGTTTGTTGTCCTTGGGTATAGCTACTCCAATTGCCTCAGTATGTAACCTGATACTCAAGTTCAAGGTCACCTCATACTGACACTAGACAACTACTGTTGCATAGTATCCTTCATCTTTAGGGAGCAATTTCATGTAGGCCAAATGACTGAATTATAATCATTCATTATTTCCTGTGTTAACTGTCTGTGTAGTGTGTTACGGAGTAGATATGGAAATCAACCCAGTATTGGCCCAAGACATTATGAGAAAACCACATACAAGGAAGGCTGGTCCTTGAGAGAGAAAAGCTTCTGCCCACAGATCAAGAAAAATTTAGAAAGGACAGATAATGCTAAACTCAGCTTGCTCTTATCTTCCACGATATCCTGCGAACTATGGATGAAGAGCAACACTCAGATTCAACATTCCTACACTTCCAGAAAGCGTTTGCCTGTTCTACGTACTGTTAACGAAGCTCCGTGCATAGGGATCACTTTCGAAGTAACAAAGCCCAGTACGTTGTACCGGAGAGCGAGAGTTCATCAGAGACAAATACATCGTCAGGATTGCTGCTGGAAAGTCTGACAGAGTAACTCTTGTTCTTTGTATAGAGAAACGATCTTACAGGCTAGGTGAGCAGCAACCTCTGACTGTTTGCTGATGACGCTGAGGTATATAGGTCAGTGTCGTCGTTGAGTGACAATAGGAGGAGGCAAGATGACTTGGACAGAACTCATATTTGCTGTGATGCCTGCTTTAAATTTGGGAAAATATAAAGTACTAAAGAAGAAAAGAAAAAAAATAGTCCTGTAGTGTTCGAGTATAGCGTTAGTGGTGCCCTGCTTTGCAAAATCCCGAGATAAAATATCTAGGCGTAGTGTTATAAAGCAGTATGAAATGTAATTGGCACGTAACGTCGGCTGTGTGGAAGGCGAATTGTTGGGAGAATGCTAGAAAAGTGTACACAGACTTACAAAAAAGTTAAAGCCCCCAGAAAACATGATCGGATATCAGTAGAACTTCGTGCATCTACACGTCATTGGCTGGTATAAAAGTGAATAGAGACGCAATTCTCTGAGACAGGTAGAACAACCACCACAGTGCATTAGCATTGTTCGCGTTTAGAGTTGTTATCAGGCCTTATAGTATATACAGAGGATGGGAATAGTGTCAGATGTTGAGTGATGACTTTGAAGGACACGGAAATGTCACATACTCCTGTGAGACAGCGTTATCAGCATTTCACCGACTTTTAAAGGTATCTGCCTGGCTGGTTGAGTCGTTTAATATCCAGATTTTTGGGTGTTTCGAATATGACAGTGGTCCGATGTTGGACTACATGGGAATGTGGAAACAGGCACACATCGCCTAGGTTCTTGTCAACTAGGCTGTATTGTGCACTGAACACATTATAACCACATCAGAACTGCACCTGCCATCAGAGATCACGTAATAGACTCTGCAACATTCTGTCTCGTCTCACGCCCCTGGTCAGAGATTATCAGCAGTAGGAGTAGGGAATTACTGCCCGTCCGTATGCCGCATTTAACACCACAGCACAGCCGGCTGTGCTTGTAAGGATACCGTGACCGGGTATGGCCTCACGTCACGTCTGTTAACTGCTGAAGGAACACTGGCGGAACAACGATACGTCAGGGACATCCTGCGCTCTCTTGTGTCCCCTCTCAGGCCTGCGTATTGCGACGCATGTTTCAACAGGACAAAGATCGTCCTCAGGCGGTATATTCGCTATGAACTGTCTGTGAGATGCTGAGTTAGTCCCATGGCCAGCAAGATCCCCAGATCTGTTCGCCACAGAACATGTTTGGAACCAGGTCGGGCATCAAATCTGTCCCACTGCAAGGATCAAGAATTCCACGGAATAGTAACTGCAGTTGTGAACCACATTGCTTCAGGAGCGGAAACAGTGGTTTTATTACAATCTCCCCAACCGAATAAATGCATGTATGTGGGCCAGAGCTGTTGCAACTTCATACCCCTAAGTAGAATCATACAGCCAAGTTCTTTACAAACTTGGCTTCCTTTTGTAATCAATGAAATAATATCACATACCCTCTCAACTCACGAAGTTTCATTCCGTTTCCTCCTCCCATTCTAATACTTCACTTTTTTTTATCATACAGTGTAGTTCCTCCGCAAAGAAGACTGCGCACAGAACGCTCGTGGAACCCATTCGGATTTCTCCTAACATCTAACAGATCCCCACCAGTTCGGATTAAAAAAAAAAAAAGACATCGAAGCAATTCTGAAGCTTGCTGCTTGATTTGTTACCAGTAGTTTCAGTCACGACACGAGTATTACGGAGATGTTTCGTGAATACAACTATGAATCCCTGGAGGAGAGAAAATCTTCATTTCGCGATACAGTACTGAGAAACTTTGCAGGACCGGAACTTGCGAGAGACGATCCTATGGCCATCAACAGACATATCGCACAAGGACCGTGAAAACAAGAGAAATCAAAGCTCGTGCAGAATAATACGAACACGCCTTGGAAGGCCCACGGGTACCAACCGACCGCCGTGTCATCCTCAGCCCACAGGTGTCACTGGATGCGGATATGAAGGGACATGTGTTCAGCACACCGCTCTCCCGGCCGTAGGTCAGTTTACGAGACCGGAGCCGCTAGTCGCAGGTTCGAATCTTGCCTCGGGCGTGGATGTGTGTGATGTCCTTAGGTTAGTTAGGTTTAAGTAGTTTTAAGTCTAGGGGACTGATGACTTCCAATGTTAACACTCATAGTGATTAGAGCCATCTCAACCATCTTAATCAGGTAGCTCTTCAGTTTGCCTCACAAGGGCTGAGTGCACCCCACTTGCCGGCCGAAGTGGCCGTGCGGTTAAAGGCGCTGCAGTCTGGAACTGCAAGACCGCTACGGTCGCAGGTTCGAATCCTGCCTCGGGCATGGATGTTTGTGATGTCCTTAGGTTAGTTAGGTTTAACTAGTTCTAAGTTCTAGGGGACTAATGACCTCAGCAGTTGAGTCCCATAGTGCTCAGAGCCATTTGAACCATTTTTGCACCCCACTTGCCAACAGCACTCGACAGACCGGGTGGTCACCCATCCAAGTGCTAGCCCAGCCCGACCGCGCTTACCTTCGGTGATCTGATGGGAACCGGTGTTACCCTTGTGGCAAGTCCGTTGGCGCAGAATAATACAGATAGTCGTTTCTTCTCCACTCCGTTTGCGAGTGGAACAGTAGAGGTAATGACTAGCAAGTTCCCTCCGTCATGAACTATTCGACATTCTCAAGGTCTGCATTCATTGGCACCATGGTATAATGCGTGGACAGTGAAGGGTTGTGGTGTTAGTGATGCATTCGTGACGTTTATCGGCAATCAGACGGCGTTCAGGAGGCCTGTCTGCGCACCCTTTGTTTTGAGTCTGCAGGCAGTTACTGCTGAGTTAAAACGTGAACAGTGTTTGCAATATTCATTCTAGGGTACAAATATCCCCCAACGACGAGTACGCTGAACAGCTTCAGAGGTTTGAACTGGGTTGCTTTGTGTGCGTGTGGGAAGCAGGTTGGGCATATCGACGGATTGCTACACATATTAGCGCACTGCTTTCAAGAGTGTTCTCTGGGACAGTCCGACGGCTGTAGACAAGGTTCTAGACGTCCGCTTAGAAGAGGCGTATGTCAAGAGTGACACACTGCACGAGCAGCAGTGGCCGACCGAACGTCACCCAGGGACGAAATCTGGGTATATGTTTCATCTGCTATCATCAGGGGCCACTGGCAGCAGGATTAAATTCACCTGCGCCTCTGGCCAGATTACCATTGACACTACAACCCCACCTTTGAGGGCTACTGCAGTATCGTGAAATCGTTAACTACAAAGTGGAGTGGTGCTCAGCAGTCTTCATTGATGAGAACGATGGACGTATACGTGCATGACACAGAACTGGTGAGCTGCCTATTCCAGAGTGCATTCGCCCACGACAGTAGCTCTCACCCCAGGCTTCATTGTGTGGGGGCCATCAGTTGAAATACACTGTCTCATCTGCTGTTTCTGCAGAGTTAATTAACCAGTGCCTTTTACGTATATTGCACAGACTGTTATCCACGCGCTAGTATCACCTCTTCGACTGGAAGTCGATATGCTTGTTAGTAGGGCAACGCACGTCCGCAATTGGCTGCTGCGACGCAACGCGCTCATTGTGGTATACAACTGCCCAATTGAAGAGTTACGGAACATGATGAAGCGGGGACTTTCTCTCCTGGGCCTGCAATAATCATTGCCAAAATGCAAAAAAGGTCACAAGGTGTTTACGGCAGTCTGTCGCAGGATGATATTCGGCACCCTTACGATCAGAACAGTACCGCACAAATGCTGAAGAGATCATCAGATACATCGAGTTGTACAGTTGGACTGAAGACATACGTTACATACAGAACTGTCAGAGGTCGTTAGGTCGTTACGAAAGTGACATGTATAAGAGGCGATCAAAAAGAAATGGGCCGGAGGCATAATTACAAAAAAAAGTACTTGTATGTTAGAAGTATTTACTCTGGCTGCTGAGACACTTGTCCCACTGTGATACAAGGCGGTGAATGGCCATTTCATAAAATTCCCGGGGCTGCGATGTTAACAAGTTCTCCACGTACAGCGGAATTCCGAGGTGAATTGTTGGCCCAAATGGTACAAAAATGGTTCAAATGGCTCTGAGCAATATGGGACTTAACTGCTGTGGTCATCAGTCCCCTAGAACTTAGAACTACTTAAACCTAAGGACACCACACACATCCATGCCCGAGGCAGGATTCGAACCTGCGACCGTAGCGATCGCGCGGTTCCAGACTGTAGCGCCTAGAACCGCTCGGCCACTCCGGCTGGCTGCCCAAATGGTTCAAATGGCTCTGAGCAATATGGGACTTAACTTCTGAGGTCATCAGTCCCCTAGAACTTGGAATTACTTAAACCTAACTAACTTAAGGACATCACACACACCCATTCCCGAGGCAGGATTCGAACCTGCGACCGTAGCGGTCGCACGGTTCCAGACTGTAGCGCCTAGAACTGCTCGGCACCCCCGGCCGGCAATTGTTTGCCTCTCAGAACGTTTTCAAGGGGACCAAAAATTGCTTAATCACAGGGAGAGAGGTTCGGACTGTATAGAGGGTGGGCGAGAACCTCCCATTTGAATTTCTGCAGGAAAGCCGCGACTGTGTTGGCCGTATGAGGCTTTGCACTGTTGTGGAGCAGAATGACCCCACGGGTGAGACTGCCTGGTCGTTTTGATTTGATCGCTTGGCGAAGGGTGGTCAAGATTTGTTGGGATTCACTGCTGTCCTGTGCTGCAGGAAGTGAATCAGAAGGGGACCATCTTGTCCAAAGAAAAACGTCAGCATAGCCTGCTCTGAAGGACAAACGATTCACCTCGGATGACGACGTCCAGGTGTATGTGCGGAAGTGGTTAACATTGCAGTCCCGGGAATTTTATGAGTCAGCCATTCACCGCGTTGTGCCAGAGTAGGACAAGTGTCTCAACAGCCAGTCTCAATACTTCTTGTACACAGGTACTGGTTTCTGTATAATTGCCTCCGGCTCGTTTCTTTCTGAATGCCCCATATAACATCAGTTTATCTGTACAACACAATGTATCTGATGATGGATTATCCTGAAACGTGTAATATCAAACTAATTCACTCAGTATCTAACGACGTCTTACTAAGGGACCTATTCAGCATTTGTGCAGTACTGTTCCACTTATACATGGTGTTAGGAAATTTGCTTTACAGACTTCTAGGACTTGGATAGGGAAGTGAGTACATAATATTTTAGATAGGAGTCCACGTCTGGACGGTTCCAATTCAGATGTTTATCCCCCCACTTTCGCATCAGGATCTGAATTAGGATAGACGTAGTACAGTTATTAGGTAACGATTTGAAAATAAACATAGCGAAACACGCATTTACCACTTAAGCACATTCGTTCGTATCAACACTTAAACATTACGTGTTTCAATTGTTCTAAAACAAAAAGGAACCTAGCATGCTGCACGTATAGAATTGATGTACGGCAACAGCGGCTTGATGTGGCGACCACCGACATTGTTACCAGACATTGTAGCTATGCAGCGTTTTCTGGTACGCGCTGTTCGTACCACCTGGTGTGTCTTTAATTTCTAGTGCAGCGACCAGAACTCGTGCCAGCTCCCTCTGACTCTACAGGAGTCTCGTAAATTAAACCTTGAACACGACCCCGTAATCAGTAGGACACGTCATCCCGTCTACCCTGTTGCACACAAGGACAAGTAACTGTGAGACAGCCGGCCGAAGTGGCCGTGCGGTTAAAGGCGCTGCAGTCTGGAACCGCAAGACCGCTACGGTCGCAGGTTCGAATCCTGCCTCGGGCATGGATGTTTGTGATGTCCTTACGTTAGCTAGGTTTAACTAGTTCTAAGTTCTAGGGGACTAATGACCTCAGCAGTTGAGTCCCATAGTGCTCAGAGCCATTTGAATTTGAACTGTGAGACATATCTCTTTCCTTCACCAGACGTGGACGCGTTATACATCTGAACTGAAACCGCCGTAGAACGGACAGAGTACGCTTCCGGGTACGGATTTCTAATCATAAAAATTTGTAGTCACTCCCATCTGCAAGTCCTAGAAGTTCGTAACGGGAATATGCGAACCTGTATAAGTGGAACGGTACTGCACAAGTGCTGAATAGGTCACTTAGTAAAACATCGTCAGCTACTGAATGAATGACTTTGATATTACGTGTGTCAAGATAAACCATAGTCAGATACATTGAGTTGTACAGCTGAACTGAGCTTATATGTTACAACCGCAACGACCTGTGACAGTTATGTACATAACGTATGTCTTCATCATGTCGAATCTCCAACCTCTATGATCGCTCGAATGCGAGAAAACGGTCTTGCGTTGCCGCCAGACGGGCGTATACTGTGTATTGATGCTACAGTTTGAGCTCCGTTTACTGTGACTACCTGTCACCTCACTTGTCAATAAGATGATCGACTCTTCGACGACGTTACCTTTTCCTTTGTCAGTGTATATCCGAACTCAGTACAACCAAAAACTAGTCCAGATTTGCATTATTCTTACTACCTGAGCCCCCATTTCATTCTGTTACTCGCTCCTGTGAACGGGAGCGCGTTATCCAGATCTTGGTGTCACTCGCGTCCACCTGAAAAGGTAAGGCCTTATCATAAGGCTTCGGCAATATGATTGCATTTCTGAGTGTTCGATCACTGGTGAATTTTTATCTGATTTTACTATTTTATATTTCTAGTTTTTACTGTGTTTAACGAAGGCGATGTTGGCCCGATATATTCGACGATGCCCTTTGGCTACAATGACTAAAGGATCCTTCTAAGGAATACCAAATTAAGCTATTTGCTCTTTCAGTATTTGATCTGTTTATACATACCTTTAGGTTATCCAAGTCAGCACAACGCGATCGCGATTCTTAAATAGATGTATTTGTTCTCTGTTTTCTATGTAGATGACCTGAAGATGCCTAAATAAGGCGAAAGCGTCGTTGAAAAATAAAAAAAAAATAAAAATTGCAACCAAGACTGTTTTTAATCAATATAGTCCAGATTTGCAAATTTCCATTTTTTTACTCACTCGATGACTAGTTTCGGACAGGGACCCAATTTCAAATCATCGTAACATGGTCAGAAATGGTGAGGACGGGGCATGAGTCGTGCTTGGGTAGCTCAGCTGGTAGAGTACTTGCCCGCGAAAGGCAAAGGTCCCGAGTTGGAGTCTCGGTCCGGCACACAGTATTAAACTGCCAGGAAGTTTCATATCAGCGCACACTCCGCTGCAGAGCGAAAATCTCATTCTAGAATTGGTATAATCTGCACGCGCTGTAATGTTTGTTTGCACATTTTTGAAATGGTTTTTACGCTTTCGGAAATACCATTTTTGAGTATGTTAGGATGATTTGAAACTGGGTCCCGGCCCGAAAGTAGTCACCAAGTGAATTAGAAAGTGAAATTTGTAACTCTGGGCTATTGGATTTTGCTGACCCACAGTTATTCCCGCATGCTGGAAGTGCAGCGTACAGTATTGGTTAAAAACAGTCTTGCTTGCAATTTTAGGTATTTTATTTTTCAACGACGCATTTCGCCTTATTTAGGCATCTTCAGGTTATCTTTAGTACTGGCACACGACGCTGTTGCACATTATGCTTACTACCAGAGCCCCCATCTTAATGTTACTCGCTCCTGTGAACGGGAACGCGTTATGCAGATCTTGGTGCCTCTCGCGTCCATCTAGAAAAGATAATCTGAAGATGCCTAAATAAGGCGAAACGCGTCTTTGAAAAATAAAGAAAATACTAAAATTGCAACCGAGACTGTTTTTAACCAGTATTGTTAAGCACTGGTTTGCTGTTATGGCACATATGAACTGGAAGAATTTCTAGAAAAATGTTCAAATGTGTGTGAAATCTTATGGGACTTAACTGCTAAGGTCATCAGTCCCTAAGCTTACACACTACTTAACCTAAATTATCCTAAGGACAAACACACACACCCATGCCCAAGGGAGGACTCGAACCTCCGCCGGGACCAGCCACACAGTCTGTGACTGCAGCGCCCTAGACCGCTCGCCTAATCCCGCGCGGCAATAATTTCTACAGCGTACAATTCTATCTATCGTAAATCCGGAGCACTGACTTCAGATAGCACGTCTTAACGTCTCTTAAGGTACCCGCTACATCATACAAGGACGTTATCAGAAATATAGATGAAGGAAAAGGTAGATATTTCATCCTTGCGGTTACGATAAAAAGAGGAAAGAAGCGAGTTATATAACGGGGTTCCGTTCGCAATGCTCGTGTGTAATGTTTCACGTTTTCTGCTCCCTGTGCAGGTGACGAAGACGACAAGTGGAAGCAGACCCTTAGGCTCCACAGTACGGGAAACGCTCGGTGCAGAAATGTCAGACTCGATGTGGGCACGCAACAGAACGGAACTGCGAGGGAAAAAAAGGACGAGCTTAGCTGCGGGGAAATGCTCTGCAGACGGGTCGGGAACGAAGGACATAAGGTGCAGCGCGGCGCAGGAAAACGCGACTGCCTTCGACGTCGGAGAGTGCGGGGCGTGCAGGCCGCGGCCGCTCGGTCACGTGCGCCTCGCCGAGGACTGGCCGGCCGGGGCGGCGCGCGCCCCTGCGCTGCCGCCACCGTGGCCGCCAGTTAACGGCGGGATGGCGCACTGGACGCTGCAGGCATCCGACGTGGCGAGCGCCCTGGCGCTGCTGCTGGCGCTGCTGCTGGCGCTGTCGGCAGCGACGCGCGCGTCGGCGCTCTCGCGCTGGCTGCGTCTGCGCCGGCTAGCCAAGGCGCTGCCCGGGCCCACCGACACCCTGCCCATCTGCGGCGACGGCATCAGCCTCCGGGGAGCGCCCATAACCGCGCTGCGGCGCCTCTACCACAAGCACGGCACCCCGTGCAGGTACGTCCTAACCGTCTCTTACTTCCCGCTACTTACCAGGATATCCCACTATCAGACCAATTGTGTGATTGGATTGAAGAGTTCCTAGATAACAGAACGCAGCATGTCATTCTCAATGGAGAGAAGTCTTCCGAAGTAAGAGTGATTTCATGTGTGCCGCAGGGGAGTGTCATAGGACCGTTGCTATTCACAATGTACATAAATGACCTTGTGGATAACATCGGAAGTTCACTGAGGCTTTTTGCAGATGATGCTGTGCTGTATCGAGAGGTTGTAACAATGGAAAATTGTACTGATGTGCAGGAGGATCTGCAGCGAATTGACGCCTGGTGCAGGGAATGACAATTGAATCTCAATGTAGGCAAGTGTAATGTGCTGCGAATACATAGAAAGATAGATCCCTTATCACTTAGCTACAAAATAGCAGGTCAGCAACTGGAAGCAGTAAATTCCATTAATTATCTCGGAGTACGCATTAGGAGTGATTTAAAATGGAATTATCATATAAAATTGATCGTTGGTAAAGCAGATGCCAGACTGAGATTCGTTGGAATAATCCTAAGGACATGCAATCCGAAAACAAAGGAAGTAGGTTACAGTCCGCTTGTTCGCCCACTGCTTGAATACTGCTAAGCAGTGTGGGATCCGTACCAGATAGGGTTGATAGAAGATATAGAGAAGATCCAACGGAGAGCAGCGCTCTTCGTTACAGGATTATTTAGTAATCGCGGAAGCGTTACGGAGATGATAGATAAACTCCAGTGGGAGACTCTGCACTAGAGACGCTCAGTAGCTCGGTACGGGCTTTTGTTAAAGTTTCGAGAACATATCTTCACCGAGGAGTCAAGCAGTATATTGCTCCCTCCTACGTATATCTCGCGAAGAGACATGAGGATAAAATCAGAGAGATTAGAGCCCTCACAGAGGCATACCGACAATCCTTCTTTCCACGAACAATACGAGACTGGAATAGAAGGGAGAACCGATAGAGGTACTCAAGGTACCCTCCGCCACACACCGTCAGGTGGCTTGCGGAGTATCGATGTAGATGTAGATGTAGAACTTCTCCCAGTGGAAGAGGGGTAGAAGGTGTCGGAAGTTCCATGCGGCTTTTCGCGGATGATGCTGTAGTTATGCAGAGAAGTTGCAGCATTAGAAAGTTGTAGCGAAATGTAGGAAGATCTGCAGCGGATAGGCACTTGGTGCAGGGAGTGGCAACTGACCCTTAACATAGACAAATGTAACGTACTGCGAATAAATAGAAAGAAGGATCATTTATTGTATGATTATATGATAGCGGAACAAACACTGGTAGCAGTTACTTCTGTAAAATATCTAGGAGTATGCGTGCGGAACGATTTGAAGTGGAATGATCACATGAAATTAATTGTTGATAAGGCGGGTACAAGGTTGAGATTCCTTGGGAGAGTCCTTAGAAAATGTAGTCCATCAACAAAGGAGGTGGCTTACAAAACACTCGTTCGACCTATACTTGAGTATTGCTCATCAGTGTGGGATCCGTACCAGGTCGGGTTGACGGAGGAGATAGAGAAGATCCGAAGAAGAGCTGCGCGTTTCGTCACAGGGTTATTTGGTAAGCGTGATAGCGTTGCGGAGATGTTTAGCAAACTCAAGCGGCAGTCTCTGCAAGAGAGGCACTCTGCATCGCGGTGTAGCTTGCTGTCCAGGTTTCGAGAGGGTGCGTTTCTGGATGAGGTATCGAATATATTGCTTCCCCCTACTTATTCTTGCCGAGGAGATCACGAATGTAAAATTAGAGAGATTCGAGAGCGCACGGAGGCTTTCCGGCAGTCGTTCTTCATAGT
Source organism: Schistocerca piceifrons (assembly GCF_021461385.2). Classification (NCBI taxonomy): domain Eukaryota; kingdom Metazoa; phylum Arthropoda; class Insecta; order Orthoptera; family Acrididae; genus Schistocerca; species Schistocerca piceifrons. The sequence continues at coordinate 431,256,806 of NC_060142.1, forward strand.
CGACTGCAAGCGTCCGTTTCCGGTAAAACGATCCATTACTCGTGGTTCACCATGAAATTATTGCCAACGCCTGAAATCTTCAGCAATGTTAACGATGTTTGTTTTCAGAGTGAGATTCGTGCGACAAAATGCCACTACGGCAAAACTGCCTTCGCGCGATACTCGTGCTGTTTGGAATTCCTGTTTAGAAAGTTTCTAAGATAGATATCATCGAAGGGAATGCACCAAATCTTCCTGAAGAATGAACATGGTAATATGATATAAGAAGGAATATAAAAATGCAATATGAGAGCTTAAAAACATTGTAACCCATTAAATTGCCATATACAAACATGTATTATATAAGAAATTTATGAAACTTACTGCGAAACCCAGTCGTAATTTTACAGTTAACATGATGTCCTTATATCCCCTAACCTGATAATAAGCATTCGTGTAGTAACACTCAACTGACATGATAGATAAGTGAAAAAGTAAATAAATAAAATAAATGAAGACAATAATCATGTTTCGAGGACGAGACACAAAAGAGGAGCCACTGTGCCACAACTTCGGATGAAAGTATCGCCCGCTAAAAGGCATCTAAATTCTGTCGCCGTCTTTGACCGTCGTCTTCGCAGAAACTGTCGAGTGTCTACGGATAAGACGAGACTCATTTTCACTCCTATTACACCCAGCAAAGCTTCTAGGAAGTCGCGTTATGGCACTTGCCGTGTTCTCCTGGTGTTGCTAGATGTCGCGGGGTATCCCGATTTTTAGGGGTGCCATGACCGGACCTACATAGAGATACTATCGTACGTAGAGGATAGTCTACCTACGAATGTATGAATATCGGAACTGGAAAACGTTGTGTCATTTTTTTACAGAACGCGATTTTAGTGCTATTGTGTTCTCCGTATTCTGTTTCACGTCCCTAGATTTGATTCTGGAGCCAAATCACAGAGAATCTCTTACAAACTTGTATTAGTAGATGGCGCATGGTCTTTGTGCGAAGCTATACTTTCCTCCTCTGGAGTTCCAAAATTTAACGCAAGAAGTGCCATGCACTTTCCTTAAAGTGCGTTGTCAAGGCGCTGTACATTATCGCTACTTTAAAAAAATAAAAAAATGAAATTCGTCAGTTGTTGGTGAATTGTATTAACAGCATTGGGTTAAATGGTTACAGATGTGTAAGATCCAGAAACCGAAAATACCTTTTAGCACACCCTTAGTAATATCAACACACTTTCAATATCATGTGCTACCAACTTTATTACCTAAAAAACTAAACTCCTCCCGAACAGATCATGAAGGCCCAACGGTACTGACCGGCGGCCGTGTCATCCTCAGATCATATGCGTTCTGTAAAAAAATGGATGCAGATATGGAAGGGCATATGGTCAGCACACCGCTCTCACGGACAGATACCAGTTTTCAAGACCGGAGCCGCTACTTCTCAATCAAGTAGCCCCTCAGTTTGCCTCACAAGGGCTGAGTGCACCCAGCTTGCCAACAGCGCTAGGCAGACCGGATGGTCACCCATCCAAGTGCTAGCCCAGCCCGACCGCGCTTAACTTCGGTGATATGACGGGAACCGATGTCACCATTGCAGCAAGGCCGTTGGCTAGCTTTATGACCACAAGAGAAAATTTTAAAAACTCAGATGTCGGTAATTATTATTGATTTTTATTCTCAACATAGTTTTTAAGAAACCTGAAAGTATTGGAGACATTCAGACATTCACTGGGAAAGTTACATCTGCAGCTGAAACTTAAATTTTTGGGTTTAGTTTAACTGAAAACGTTTGAAACGTATATGAAATGTGTTAGAAGAATGGACTAAAAACAATAAATATTTTTTTCCAAAATTCAAAAATTCAAATTATAAAGTAACTAATTACATTCCAATATTTTCAAAAGGTGGGATAGAGTAACCCCCCCCCCCCTCTGTTATTGTGATGATTAGAAGAAAGGACGACTCTCTTTTGGTAACTAGAGCTCTATTAGTAAAATGTCTAATGCTGTATTTCTGTACTTGTTCTGGGTGGTTATAATTAAAAGTGCAGCTACTCACTAGAGGTCCAGTGTGGACTGTAATTATCGTATGGCAGAAAAACTTGGTTGATAGACTAAAGCGAAAATATGGAACCGATTTACGTTGGAAAAAAATTAGTTCCAATTTTGGCCACCAGGTGCAAATGTGACAGAGGACATAATCTTGTCGATCTCTCTGATGCTCATACTCAACAAACTGTGCAAGTAGCAGTTAACAGTACAATCAACATTACGCCTTTCTCACTTCTTTGACCTTTACTGCTTCTCTGCCTTGTGATGACTGGGTGTTGTGTGATGTCCTTAGGTTAGTTAGGTTTAAGTAGTTCTAAGTTCTAGGGGACTGATGACATTAGTTGTTAAGTCCCATAGTGCTCAGAGCCATTTGAACCATTTTGAACCATTCCTGACCACGTCCCGTTCCTTATCCATTACATACGAAAACATTTCTCCATGTCTTCCTTGCATTCACATCACCGGATTTGCACCTGGTGGCCAAAATTGGAACTAATTTTTTCCGGATTAAATCGGTTCCATATTAACGCATTACATTATTTACTAAGTTTCACTGGCATGCAATAATTACAGTCCACACTGGACAGCTGTCAGTAGCAACACTTCAGTTAGAACCACCAAGTACTATCACAAATAATGGTGCCTCAGTATTAATGGCATTTAGCAAAGGTAAATTATATTTCTTGTTGTTCAGAATTCTTGTTGAAAAAAAAAGAGCCAACAACTAATGTAAATAACACCAAATGTAAAATAAACGTTAACAGCCATTTGAAGACTAACCTGTCAGTTAGAAACAGGTCACGGCGCTTTTTGTGTAAATAAAATGGCATTATTGATAGTGGTTGGTTAATGTTTTCTCCTTTGCAACAATCAACTTGTAGAATCTTTCTTATTGGCAGTTAGAACCAGTTACTTCTCTGGTATCCCACTTAGCACATTCTGAATGAACTATTTATTTTCTAATTCGTTTCATTATTATTATTATCATCCGTCAATGAAATGAGCAGCTCCATGCTGTGCTATCATGATAGCCTCTTAATTTTTTGTATACAAATCAGTTATGCACTAAGAGCAATACATTTTTTTTCATTCTGTTGAAAAAAGACAGATTTGGCACTTTGAACATTTTCCATTCCCGTTCCTGGTTGGTGTTCCAGTTTGGTGACTGAGTTTAGAGTCACATAAGTCAATCCACACTAGTGACCGCCATAAGCAGTTTTCTGAATTTTGTACTGTTTTCGTTGTTGTGAGACATGAAGTTGTGTTTGATGCATCATTTGTAAATATTTAGAGCTCTACACATTTTAGTGCTGAACAATAATTTAAACCTTTTCAGAAGATATTGTTATTTCTTAAGTTACAGAGTTTTATGGTAAGTAAAATTGCCTATATTTTTAAAACTAGTTATATATCATGACGACGGTTAAGCCATATGCCATCGTCCTTGAGCTATCTTGCACCTTGAAACGAAAGAAAGTCTTTTACCGCGGAACAAGCGATATTTACAAATGAAGGGAAGTTCTCTAACGTCTTACCAACTTTACTTTGAAAGTAGAAATTCCTGTTGGTGTCAGTAGCTTCTACTTAAAATGTATTTGACTTTTAACTGGTTTTTGATAATACTTCTGCTAATTTTATTTCATTTACTACTATTGGTTTGTGGTGACGTATCGGTAATAATGTAATAGATATGTGTCCTCGGAGTCTTTCGCAATGGGATCCTTCAGTAGAATCTTCTCTATTTACAAGCCACATCATTTCGAATAAAACACGCGAGCTTTCGACAGTTGTCTCCACCATAGTCACCAGGAGTTGAAATCAGTGATTTGAACTCCTGATTGCGATGGCGGAGACAGCTGCGAAAGGACGAATATTTTATTCGAAAAGACACGGGTTAGAAACTGGGAAGATTTTATTGAAGGTAAGAGGTACGTTATTACATACAGTACTGGCAAGATTTTCTCCGTTGCAGCACTTAAATTTCAGTAAAATATTACTTTCTAGGTACATGACTATGTAGTAAAGTGAAGCATTTTCTTACATTTTCAAAAACTTATTTTCGCGAGAAATTTCTCTAAGTTGGGAAAAAAGAGTGTAGTAAACAAAAAGCGAATCCTGTCAGCTAAAAATGGAATAAAAATATCTTAAACTTCTATTACTGGGCTGGCCAGAGGATGGCTCTAAAAATGGCTGTGAGCACTATGGGACTCAACTGCTGTGGTCATAAGTCCCCTAGAACTTAGAACTACTTAAACCTAACTAACCTAAGGACATCACACACATCCATGCCCGAGGCAGGATTCGAACCTGCGACCGTAGCGGTCGTGCGGTTCCAGGCTGTAGCGCCTTTAACCGCTCGGCCACTTCACAGTGGCCAGAGGAGAAACACTGAAATATTTCATTGTGTTACACACTTCCCTCCGTCTTATGCCTCAACTTCTGTAAATTGCTAACAATTCTAAATAGAATGCGTATTGACTTAAGAAACGGTCTACAACATGAAAGTTCCGAAGTGGGCAATCTGAACGCGTCGATGGCAGTGACAAGGAAAGTACGCAGTGCGCCACGAGGTCGCGATCAGCCAATGAAGTAAAGGTATTCGTCAGCGCACGCCCGAGCTCTACGTGTCGAAAGCACTCACACGCGTGCGATCCGGTGTTGTATTACTAGTACCACTGCTACGACTGTATTTCAACTTGTCCCTCCTCTTGTTTACTGAAACGTTTCGACTTCTCTTAGGACTTTTATTCCATAGCGGAGACCGCATTACCGCCCGCCCACTTATTCGTTTCTTGCTTTCGTTTGTTATGAGGAACGCGAGAGGCAGGTGCAATCAGACTGTGAGCTATTGTTAGTCTCACGCCGCTGTTTATAGCGGAGTTCGATTGCCGACGGGCACTGTGCCCTTTGATGTTCTTTTGTTTTGCCGGCCGAAGTGGCCGTGCGGTTAAAGGCGCTGCAGTCTGGAACCGCAAGGCCGCTACGGTCGCAGGTTCGAATCCTGCCTCGGGCATGGATGTTTGTGATGTCCTTAGGTTAGTTAGGTTTAACTAGTTCTAAGTTCTAGGGGACTAATGACCTCAGCAGTTGAGTCCCATAGTGCTCAGAGCCATTTTGTTCTTTTGTTTTATAGAGCACGCACTCGTACTCTGTGAAACGTAAATTCCGTCATGGATTTCTAGGCATGGTGGATGTGATGGTCGGCGATATAGTACCGGACACCAAGCGTTGTTTAATGTGAAACCTCCATCCCTGTTTATAAGGCTTTCGGACCTTTATTTCGATAGATATCTTAATTATGCTGCCTCAGAAACTTGGCGTTTGCACCATGCTACACCGATCTCATCGTATTTCATTTCATGATTATAATCGAGGCAGTGCTCGGCGACAGCTGATGCGCATGATTGTTTTAGTCGGATGTATTGCTCATGTGTTCGCAGACGCAAATAACAACGAATTTCCTTGCTATATTAAAAATTAGAACGGTAAAAGGTCTTGACGTTGCAGCTCTTGCGTTTTTTCTAACGTATTATGTTTTCACAGACATGTAAATAGCAAGAATTCTGCTAACTATTCGCCGTTGAGCCTTGACATAGTCGAGTTTCATCTGTTTCTGCGAGAAATTACGCCGGCCGGGTGCCGGAGCGGTTCTAGGCGCTACAGTCTGGAACCGCGCGACCGATACGGTCGCAGGTTCGAATCCTGCCTCGGGTATGAATGTGTGTGGTGTCATAAGATTAGTTAGCTTTAAGTAGTTCTAAGTTCTACCCCTAGAACTGATGACCTCAGAAGTTAAGTCCCATAGTGCTCAAAGCCATTCGAACCTTTTTTGAGAAATTACAAGGCACAAGACATTCACACTCGGCTAATATGTGTAAACACAGTTGTCATGAGCTGAAAATCTTTCTAAATTCGCAATGTTGTACACTGAAGAATTAATATAGTTTCATGATATTTGAGTGGGTTATGCTAACAATTTCCCGAACTTGAAACTAAGGAGTGCCTATATTTTGCTATTTTTTTGAAGATGCACCAGTTTTGCCAACCACGTTCACAACTTAGTAGTAACAAGAAATTCTTACCTAATGGTTGAAAATTTATCTGTTTTTTATGTTCAGACCCTTAGGTCTTTGTCCTGCCGACTTTTAATCACCATTGCCTAAGTGCGGATTTTCCATCAAGTGGATCTACGAACACTATCTCTACTGGACCACGCCAAGTACTATGAGAAACTATCGACGCGAAACACGGAGGATCGAAACAGGGCAATTCAAAATGAATAGAGAAAGGCGGGATAGTGTCAGACACATAAGCTTTTCCGAAGTTACAGGTTTTCTTCAGGCTGTACTGGAACTTTCTTCATACTAAACAGTGCTATAATAGTCTGTTTAATAGAATTATAAAGCTCGATGTCATAAGAATATATGTTCGTTGTTTTTTTTTTAATATGTTTTCCACACTTTGCACTTTGGTCGTTTAAATTTTCATAGGGTTTTATTGGAGCTGAAACTGTAACGTGTAAAAAAGTTTGAAGTGGATCGTAAATGGTTATAAATCTGAACTTATTCTTCAAGTCACCTAATTTGTCAAAGAATCTGTCAACTTGCTCCTTCCTGAAACGTGGTGCCCACTGCAGGACATCGAGTCAGTTATCCTGGACATTGTAAACTAAAAGTCTCTATCTGCTTTCATTTCTTTGTTTTTATTTTTAGTTGTTCTGCTCATTTGTATATTAGATTTCAGAACTCGTCTTTACTCAAAGAAATGGACTGGCTACGTAAATTTCTATCATGGTCGTAGGTTCCTGTTCTCTGTCCATCACTGAATGTTCTCGGAAAAATACTTATTTCCTACAACAGGTTTGACAATCACGTCTTTCTTTTCCCGTAAAGCTTTAATTCTATCATGTATTATTTCCCATTCGCTTTTCTGAATGACATTTCAATGTGTGGTTTCTTCTACGACTTCCTTCGCAGTATTTTCATCCCATTTATGTTCTGACTTCTCTCTCTTCGTCTGTTAATGAAAAGAAGGATTAGGTTTTTTTGCTATCTGTTTTGTCCGGTACAGTCCGAAATTGCTTTGTCCAGCACAACTTGAACGTACCGCTTTGATATTTTGCCATTCCCATTGTTAATCATTCGGTTGAAGTTTGTCACAGACTAATAGGAGTTGTACCTACAGAGACAATAATAGTATGATAGTGCTTACTTGTAATCAAAATATAATACTCTTTTGTTGACATAAAGAAAAATTCACTGGAAATATAACCTCTTACCACTCAGGAAAGCATTTATGTTCTGATTGAAAATGACGTGTTGGTCTTGTTCCACCGCAGATCCACAATCAAATACATACAGTCACGGCACTCTCTGGTGTAAAATTTGTTACCGTTTGACGGCTGGAGCGGCACTAGTTCTCCAAGAGGTGAGAAAGCAGGCACTCACATGCGTCGGAAGGACAATGTTTTGTTTTTAGTTATTTTCTAATTCAATAACGAAATCGTCATGTTTTTGCGTTCCATGTGTTAGTAAATTACCAAGAGACAATAAACCACAGTGAAATACATGTAAAGACAGCTGAATCGCACTGATTCAATGACATAAGCTTCAACTTATTCATGAACAAATACTTACAAATACGTGTATATTTAGAGCTTATTCTGCTGCAAATGAGAGAACGTAAACACAAATTTCTTGCATGAGAAGCGTATTTCTCTGTTCACGTCTGTTTTATTATCAGGGCACTTTCTTTGACACGTAAAACGTGTCGTACGTAGTCTAATGATTCGCCATTTCTTATACTTCACTCGACTTTCTAATACACGAATGATTTTGTAAATATAGTTACTTGTGCTTCAAAATCGAATGCATTGACGATTCTTCTCGTTTATTGGGAGAATTTTAGAAAAGAGTGGTTCACCTGTAAAGGAGACCGCATATAGGACGCTGGTACGACCTATTCTTGAGTGCTGCTCTAGTGTTTGGGATCCGTACCAGGTTGGATTGAAGGAAGACATCGAAGCAATTCAGAGGCAGGCTGCTAGGTTTGTTAACGGCAGGTTCGAACAACACGTAGGTGTTACGGAGATGTTTCGGGAACTCAAATGCGAATCCCTCAAGGAAAGGCGACGTTCTTTTCGAGAAACACTATGGTGAAATTTAGAGAATCTGGATTTGAAGCTGACTGTTCAAAACGGTTGAAATGGCTCTGAGCGCTAAGGGACTTAACATAAGAGGTCATCAGTCCCCTAGACTTAAAACTACTTAAACCTAACTAACGTAAGGACATCACACACATCCATGCCCGAGGCAGGATTCGAACCTGCGACCGTAGCAGTCGCGCAGTTCCGGACTGAAGCGCCTAGAACCGCTCGGCCACTACGGCTGGCAAAGCTGACTGTTAAACGATTGTACTACCGGCAACATACATTGCGCGTAAGGACCACGAAGATAAAATACGATAAATTAGGGCTCATACGAAAGCATACAGTCAATCGTTTTTCTCTCGCTCTGTTTGCGACTGGAACAGGAAACGAAGTGGCATGTGGTACAAGGTACCCACCGTTGCGCACCGTACTGTGGCTTGCTGAGTATCTATGTAGATGAAGATGTTTTTAGCTCAGATTTAGACACAATTGTGCAATTGGTTTCTCTTGCATTGGGAGACAATTTTATTGCTTTTGGTGATTGTGACATCTGCGTTGTCTTCCCTTAGGATAGAGTTGTTGTGACCTATTTGGCACGTTAAAGAACGTGGGTATTACATTTCATATAGATTTCCTAAGTTCCACATTCACTGATTTGACTGAAAGTTGAGCGAACAAAACTTCGCTTCGTTGGGTAGATATACGACGTCTTTCTGCAGAAGGTCCGGTCTTCTGGTGCTTATCTGCAACATGTTGCTATTAAAAGAAAGCGTTGTTATTCAGTAAGTGTCTGTACATTTCAAGCGAATCGTAAATGAACTGACCTGTAATGTACCATTTCGTAAATCCCACAGTTCCTAGGAAACCAAATAACAACAAATGTGGTGTCATATTTTGGTTGTCGTCGATTGTTATGTCACTACGTACACTCCCTGTGGTAGGAACTGCGTTGCAAATTATTATTGACGTTAGTACTCGCACTCATCCGATATTGTATTCAGAAGTATCGCTTCGGGCGCTGCTATCGTTGTGGGTAACAACAACGAGACGCAGTGTCGCGACTGCTACGTCAGACTGTAGTAGTTCAGACTACCTTGCCGCAACACGTGCATCTTTAGCGCAAGCGTTTGCAAACAGCTCTTGTTCGTAGCATTCCGCTGTCAGATACCACCCGACCTTACAAACGGCCGGAAATATTAAATGCATAGCGAGCATCGATAAGAATTACAGAGAAACTGAATATAAATTAAAAGCTTCGATCATTGTGCTGCAAGCGCAGTGAATGGGTATGTCGGTTAACACACCTTTACATAGAGGTTTTCCGAGCCATTAGAATGGTCGTATTTGACATAACGACGCCGTGTTCTGCTTTTTCCCATCTAGGTCTCCGGTCCTGACACCCAATGATTTGGTGTTTTTTACTATTATCTATATTTTTATGTGGAAGATTTTGTGTATGTTCCTACTTTGCCGGAAACAGTCCCAGAACTCAAAATGTGCATTTCTAACGCATTCAAGTCGGTGGTTCCACATTTGCTTCAGAACATAAGGCGTGAATTGGGTTATCGCTTCGATGTTGTCGGTGTGACCAAGGGGAGTCATATGGAACACCTATAAAGTATGTAAAAAATTAACTCCTTTCTATTTAACTCACTTTTATATTCTCTGTTGTTCTGACAGACGCATCGCTATGCGTTAAACAGCTGTGGCCCTTAGCTATTCCTATATTCATTTTGAATAGCCCTCTGTTTATCCGTGTTAAAGGAATTTTATTGTTGGCCTTGACAATAAACAAATGACAACACAACGAAAATGCACATCGTTCATTCAGTCAAACATCTTTAGTTGATGGTTTGCTGGTTTGTGTAAGTAATCAAGGACTGCCTTTACTGTAGAAAACATATCCTTAGGAGTACTATAGTACATATGTACCCATATTGAAAATGACAAAACATTATTGGATTTACTGTTCTGCTAACTTATATTCTCCATAGACTAGTAGCATTTCTACTTTCGCTTCGCTGCTGCACAGTATACTCACACAAACCTTCAAGTGAAGGCAGTTGACTGAATTATACGCGTGCATTTTTTTTGTTTTTCTGTTTGTCTGCTGTCAGCTCCAACAAGCGGACGAGTTACGTGCTAGTACAGGAGAGCCGACACCAGTTGTGTCTCACGTTTTCAATAATGCTATTTTATGTGAGTGATACATTGCAATACTTTCTGAACAGGTCTTGAGGAAAGGTACTGGATTAACATTCAAAAAGTGAAAGGAGCTATTTGAAAAAGATGTATTGCTGCTGATATCTTTGGAGCGAACGAAGTTACAAGAGAGGTAGTAACGCTGGTTAATGTCCCTCTGGTAGCTAAACATCATCTGCTTGATAAAATTTTTATAGTAAACAAAAAGGTATTTAGGTGGTCAAGATACATGGGACATCTTGTATCCCAACGTGCAATTAAACCCACTAAAGGAAACTGTAAGACCGAATAAACGATAGGGTAGCATATGGGGCGCAGCTTGAAACAGCTAACCAACCTTCATTCCCAATAACTTCTGAACTATACGCATAACAAAATGTCAAAATCTACGGCGCAAATGCAAGGTAACTGTAGAAACTTCAGGTGGACGACAAATAACGATTTACGAACAACTGTATGTTTCAAATGTAACGGATGAGAACTGGACAAGGTATCTGTGGAAAATGAGTTGCAAATTGAAATGACGTCGCCATCGTCTAAGGCCGCTGAGAAGCTGATGCAGGTCGGCAGCTCGGTGAATGTGTTCCAAGGTGGCGCAGTGCAGCGCGCACCGCCTAGTGCCCCCTGTGGAAGACCTTGGGGTCCTGCGCCCTCGCTGCTGGTGCCGTTTCCACCCAGGCACCACCCACTTGGGCCACTTCACTCCGTTTCTGCTTCGTTTCGGCTACCGTATGTCCCTCGTCCTGGGCACCCCAGTTCACCTTCAAATTTTAAAGGGAGGTATTGCAAATGGATTGCATGCTGAAAGCATACCTCCTCTTTTAATCTTATGGAAATGAGCATATGTTATTCTAAAAGGATCTGCTTTAAGTGTACACTGATGCAGTTCAGCCTCTGACGTCTTAACATGCCAGTAGAGTCTAGTCCACGTGACATTTCACTCTACCGCGGCTACACGTAACCTCTCGGAGGGGGAGAAGGGGTTTCGTTTATTTAGTTATCTCTGCATAGTCCGCTTTATTCCCGCTCTTCCTTGTAAAACTGTGTGCGTGAGTGAGCGCGAACGTGGAAGTATTTTGGAGATGCCTCCAGTAGGGACAGAGTTTATAGAGATGTGAGTTCGCATTACCATCACAACTTGGCAGGTGGAGCGAGCGTCAGGCTAGCACATCGCAGTAACACCGTTGGCATTCCTCCCCCACTACTGGTCATAGTGTAAACGGTCCAAACAAGGGCACCTTCCAGCACTTCTGCACTGGGCTCCATAAGTATAGGACACTTATAACAACCAACCACTTGCACATGAATACAAGTACTGGTCTTGTTTAAATTAACGGTTGATTTCCATTTATTCCAGTCGCGATGGTTACGCAAGTGTTTCGCCATCGTTTTTACTTCCACTTTCTCGTTCAATTTTGCATGTTTGTGTGGATTTCTAATGGCATTCTTTGTTCTTGTGGTCGAACTAAAGGATATGTCATTCTGTTTTGTAATGTTAAACGTTTCTTCACGTTTTAGTTACTATTGGGATTTCATTTGTTGACATTCGAAGTGATGTTTTGTGGGCTGTGGTCTCTGAACCTCATGATATGTGCGTCTTTGTGTCTGGCAGGGTAGCATCCAAAAAATGGTTCGAATGGCTCTGAGCACTATGGGACTTAACATCTGGGGTCATCAGTCCCCTAGAACTTAGAACTACTTAAACCTAACTAACCTAAGGACATCACACACATCCATGCCCGAGGCAGGATTCGAACCTGCGACCGTAGCAGTCGCACGGTTCCAGACTGAAGCGCCTACAACCGCTCGGCCATCGTGGCCGGCGGTAGCATCCAACTAGTAAGCCGGCCGTGGTGGCCGAGCGGTTCTAGGCGCTACAGTCTGGGACTGCGTTACCGCTACGGCCGCAGGTTCGAATCCTGCCTCGGGCATGGATGTGTGTGATGTCTTTAGGTTAGTTAGGTTTAAGTAATTCTAAGTTCTAGGGGACTGATGACCTCAGAAGTTAAGCCCCATAGCACTCAGAGCCATTTGCGCCATTTTTGAACCAACTGGTAACTGCTTGGAAGATACATAGCTGCTATTATTAAATGATGTTGCTCAAATAATAGATCATTAAGCATAAAATCCAAGGAATACTTGTACACAGGTCATATTTCTTTTAGTTTTCCTGTTTTTTAATTTATTGGACATAATGTGAATCTGGACCTTGAGCCTACTACATACGTATATCAAATCCCGCCAGTCTGGATCTGTGTGCCCAGTCACATTATAAGGTACGTCATCGTTAGTAAAATGACTACCTATTTGCATGGAAATGTCTTGCCGGCTGCTGATTTACATGTTTTTATCCCCTTTTTCACAATGACTGTAGAGACAGCTCCCCAAGCTGTCTGCACTATTGATCGTTGTCTCGTCATTTCATTAATAATAGATCACTGAGTAAACATTGCCGAGTTTCTAAATGTTAGTGATCTGAGAGCTCTCCATTTTCCTTAGTATGCAGTCGCTAAAGCAGGGCTGTGATAATTTATGTGTCCTCATTTGCTGTATCGATTTACTTCACCCAAGTACCTATTACATTTCGTTTGTGGAAATTTTGACCATAGAATTCAGACAACAAATAATCAGTGTGTAAGTTTTATTGTGTTTGTGTTTTCTTGTCTGAGTGACAGTCTACGTGATGTAACTTCAGATACTATTTGGAATGCTGAAGGAAGTGTCATAAATGCTGATTAGAATGCCGCTAGTACGCCGTCAGCTAGAAGTGCCATAATTACACTTCTTTTGAATATAAACATTACGTGTGTAAATTTCATCAAATATTTGAAATTTAATTACTGTACACTGAGTAAGAAACTATTTTACCAGCAAGGTAGCGCAGTCGCTAGCACACTGGACTCGCATTTGGGAGGACGACGGTTCAATCCCGCGTCCGGCCATACTGATTTAGGTTTTCCGTGATTTCCCTAAATCGCTCCAGGTAAATGCCAGGATGCTTCCTTTGAAAGGGCAAGGCCGACTTCCTTCCCCGTCCTTCCCCAATCCGATGAGACCAATGACCTCGCTGTCTGGTCTCCTACCGCAAATAACCCAATCCCCCCCCCCTTCTGCAAACTATTTAAATGATTAATAATTGAATGTAAAGAGTATAAGTATCTTCGATATATTGAATAACCTCCTCATCAACAACCAAAAATTGCAATGGTCAACTGTCGCATATTAGACCGACACGCTATTAGAAAATGCTATTCCTGGGTTATAAGAAAAATGTACAAATGGATACAGTTTCCTTTTTCTTTCTCTCAATGGTTGTCTTGGCCCTACAGTTGATTCTTATCTACGCCATGGAAAACGTGTCCGCCTCCGGTAGCTGCCTGGTCAGCACGACAGAATGTCAATCCTAAGGGCCCGAGTTCGATTCCTGGCTTGCTTCATTTCATCCCCCTCGACTCGCAAGTCGCCGAAGTGGCGTCAAATCGAGAGACTTGCACCCGGCGAACGGTCTACCCGACGGGAGGTCCTAGTCACACGACATTTACAATTTAATGGAAAACGTTTCTCTCCTTTAATGAGTGATTCAAAACGTTGAGCTGCATGTGCCTCAAAGAAATCGCTGTGTGGCTGAGAGCCTTAAAATTTCTTTTGGCTGCTTGCTAATAAGGACTGGTACGTCGTCTAGAATGTAGATAGCTGAATACAGAGTAATGCAAGTTCTGTCAGTAAAGTTATGTTAAATTATACTTTCAAAGCATCGGAGGAAGTATAATAGGACAGATGGCAAATAAACGAAAAAAATGTTTCAAACTGAAATTATATTGAGAATTTTAACCACACTTACTTTGAATCACATTAAACTGAAAACTACACATTATTGTGACTACAGCCTGTGTTCGACATCAACGGCGCGTTTTATCTGACGCCCAAAAGGGCATAGTAGGATGGAAGCATTTCCAAAACGGCTAAATTTGTAATCAATTCGCATGCCACCGTGGTTAAAGAATACTGTGGATGGCAAAATGGCGTATTCAAAGTTGGCGACGATGCAACTGTGGTGCATCACAGGCCACAGATTACTGTACGGGCGAAGAGACATGCAACAGGTGAGCAGCTGATCGCCCAGATGAATCTAAAGGCTACCAACAGTGTCTCCTCAACAAATGTTCACCGAACGTTGTTGTGCATGGGCCTCAGCAGCAGCGCTTTGTTAATGCACACATGCTCAGTGTTGCTCACCGGAGACAAAGGCTGGAATTTGCACGCCAATACCGCAAATGGACGTGCACTGTGGGGCGATAGATGGCCTTTTCCCAAGAATCGCATTTTATGCCCTATCAGACAGACGGCTCTTAAGATGTACGGCGTGAAACACCTGAAAGCAAACTCCCTGCATGCGTTGTGGTATGGAGGATGTGTCTGTGGCATTCTCTGCGTGATGTCATTCTGGATGATCTTGTCAACGGGGATAGCGATATTCCAACTGAGCTCCGAATGGAATGTAGAGCTCGCAAGAGTACGTCTACAGCGCTCTGATATGAAAGTGGCAAAGGCAGCGTATGGAATAGACAGGCAGTACCAAGATGCAACGGCAGGATCCTCCAACACTCCAATATTCCTCCCCACCACCATCTGCTACACCCCTTATGGAGGCCCGCGACTGATTCAGGCGTAGGAGACGAGCCAGAGGAGTGTTCAGTCCAGCGGCTATAAAGATACGAAAAGAACATAAAAGTGACGCTTAATCTGAAGATGAAGAGGAGGAAACTAGTCGAAACTTGGCCGTAGAACGGCGCCTCGACTCGGTTGATCACCCAGAAGACTTCATCATAAAAAAGTAACTTTCCGTGGATATGTGATACAATCATAAGAACCCTGGCAAGGAAAGTGTGGAAAGGGAGAAAAATTTAATTTCGTGAAGTAATGGTAGTTTCCATCTTGTTATACAGAGCTAAATATTACAATTCATGAAAGAAATATCTGAGGCAATTGGGAACAACAGATGTTCCTCAGATCTTTCAAACACTGTAGTGGAGACGATGAAATCAGGAGCAACTATATGACGGCATAATTAGGCCTGAAATCGGTAACAGATGAAGTTGCAGAAGAGACTGAAGCGAAGATGTTGTGCTAAAGTCGCCCCGAATGCAACCATTTCCTGATAAATCTGTGCAGAGAAAAACAGTGAAAAGACAGAGGGTAAGATCGTTAACGAGGAACATGCCTTTTGTGGCCTAAACTTGGAAGACCAGAAGTAAGACCATTAACAATGACAGTAACAATAATAATGTGATCTACATATTTTATTGTTCATCAGGGATTTTTTTGACCTCTTTAGGTTCTATCACGAAATCATTTTGAGATCTGTCTTCTACAATCTTAATGTGTCAATAAATAAAGCGTCAAGTAAAATCTGTAATCCTTACCCTTAACAAGTGTTATGCTTAATTTGCTTACATTTTAATCGGTGCGGTTGTAGAGGATAGATGGGAAGTTGATTTGGTAATGAAACTGAAAGCAGTATACTACTACTACTAACGAACAGTACAACTTCATACGACTAGACAGTTATTCCACTGATCAGGTAATCTTGTAACAGTTGTCATAATGTAAGCGAAAATGCGACCATCTGAAGATGAGTGTCTGATCAACCAAAACTGGTCATGCTTGCATAAATTTGCGGTAGAAAGAAAATTTGTA